>NW_017731835.1:958056-960932 GCF_001890085.2 Hipposideros armiger | reverse complement strand
CACTCTTGAGTGAGCTCTTTACCAGCTGAGCCACTTGGCCGGCCCCCCATTCCTTGTCTTGATAAAATCAGTAACTGTTCATACACTGATTGACACCGACTTTAATATTCTATGATTATGCAAATTAAAAGAGAACACAGAGATATTTGCATGAATTGAGGAAGCAAAATATTATTACTGTACATGCTTAAGAGTTTCTTTAATAAATTTACTTCTAGTCAACAAAAATCGGATACATTAAGTGCATACATATTTTGGGCGACTTTCAAGTAGAAGAGCTAGTGTAAAAGAAAGAAGAAATCAATGTTTGTAATTAGTGAGACACTCTGTTGGTTCCAATGGACAAAAGTATTCATATGTGACATTTTTACAATAACCCAAAATATATGGTCTCTGATTAATTCCAAGTCATGTGCTAATGTGCTGTGGTCATTCTGGTTGAAACTTATAAAAAAGATAAAAGGAAGGGTTGAATTATATAAAATATGCACATTTAATTTGTAGTTAAGAATATAAGACCATGAAACTATACAAAAAATGGCTTTTGATATTGGAGTAATGCTCAATGCTGAATACCAATAAATTATATATATATATGTGTATGTATAATTATTATATATATAATATAGATGATTTATGGCAATACTGTTGATAATTATAACTTCTTAACTGAAATAATAATTTTTATGTGCTCTTTATATTTTATCGAACCATTTGATATGTTCTTATAAGGTTATATTTGTATACTGTCAATACAAATCATTAAATAGTTGAAAATGGTTAATTATTCTATACAAGTTTGTATGATGTCAAATAACTCACTGTATCAACTTACTTCACTGAATAAGTCTATTTAGGAACCATAATCTTACTATAGGCATTTAATTAGATCTAACATAGACTGCAGCCATTCTGTTAATTAAGCAAAAATAAGTTTCTTCTTACCTTTGTGACAGAGCAACATGTTCAGATTTACATTTCACTTCTGAAATTGGTGTGCATCAATTCTGTTTGCATTGCTCTGTTTTCTTCAGTGGAATATAGAAACCAAGGCAGGCCAGTTATGCAGTACCATACATGCACTATCCAAAACTTTCAGAAAGTATAAATCTGTATCTGAGGCTTTAAATAGACTTTCCCAGTTTTTATGGCTTTTGCTTCTATGTTTCCATGTTAACAGTCCACAACACACCAGAGCAGGTTTCCACTGGGACCATCAGAGCCATCTTTAGCTGTCAGACCGTGCAAACCTGCTGACCAGACATTTTATCAAACTGCTAGGATTTATGGATTTAAGTTTTGAGGTCCTTGTGTTACATTATTACAAGTTCAGCAGCTTTATCAGAATCAGGTTCAAAACAGGAAGCATATCTGACCTCATTTAACAATGTTTCTGACTTTGAAATGTGATTAACTGACAGCTCAGGAAACAGAAATCATAGTTCGGTGTTGGATAAGAACAACACTTGGGGAACAGAAACTCTGGTTGCATTTACCATTCTTCAGTTTCTTTTAACTCTTTGAACATTTTGAATGGCACATAATCTCATGAGAGAAAAGTAATCAACATCCTAAGAAAAATTTGGATTTATTTCAAATTGTATAGACTAAACAGTATAAAGAAATGAAGAGAAAAGAAAGTCTAATTACTCCAGAATTATATTTGCAGCTCTGTACTCAATGCTCCTTAAAATAGCAGGCGGACGTCTGATTGAGAGGGAATAAAATATGTCTTGTAAACGTCAGCATTTGATGTCCAGTGAAAAGACAAAGTAGGTTAACAGCTTGGGCTTCTCTCAATGACTAATGACAATGTCAGATCTATTTTAGAAGGAGATATCACTGTTGCTAAAGTGTCTTGAGGCTCATGAGCCCTTTTATTGAAAATACACAAAGGAAAGCACTGATCAAGGTCACNAGTCTAACAGATAAAGATCCTGACATAAACAACTGAGTCAAAGTGGACAATACATTCACCTCTTCCAAGAAGTTTGAAATATGGAAGAAGAGGGACAGACAAGTTGTCAGTATATAGTCACATTAAAGTCAATTCTCTTGTTGATAAATGATATCCTGATGCTGAAATCTCAGCATAGACCTGCTTCCTTCTTTCAGGAGCCTTGGTTTTTCAACTGTTTCTTTACCTCCAAGAATGGTGTCCAATGTTTGTTTGTTTGTTTTGTTCTTTTTCTTGAGCAAGTCAACCTTGGTTTCAACTATTAATTCCAAATGAAACCTAACAAGAATCTCAGAAAACAAACAAGCAAACAAGCCAAAATGTCTGTTCAGTACTCAAAGGGAATAAAAGTTGCTTGCAAATTTTTAATTAAAATTTTACTTTCCGATGAGATTTCTGCTGCCTTAAAGATCTAAAGTATGATATTGTTTATTTTCAATTGCTTTGTATATTTTTAAACAAATCTTAGAGTAGGAAACATGTCTACACATGTCAGTAGGTCTGAAGAAAATAATGTAATCTGTTTATAAATAAATCAGACAGCAACAGGTTTCTTATTACAGAGTCTGATGTTAACAATGGTTCAATAAATAATTGTTAATGCCCTTATTGACTACATTGCTATTTCCATTACCTGATATCACCCGGTTTGCCTAATCTACTTTCATTTTTCTTTTTGCATTTTCTTGAAAAAAGCTGAATAATCCTTGCTGAATTTTCTTTTTAACCCTTAATTATCATAATTTCTTTAAAATTCAATGGTTTAGTCCAGTACTAGCAAACTCGGAGTCTCTGTGTGCCAAGAAAGCATGTAAATAGGGAATTAGGCTGCGTGGAGCCTGAAAAATGAAAGAAAATTTGTCCTGTGTGATGAGGCAACCACTATTCAACTCCAAATTTTCTCATGTAGAAATACAGA
>NW_017731835.1:947702-949986 GCF_001890085.2 Hipposideros armiger | reverse complement strand
TTTGGATAATATCCTGAATGTTTTGTTGTTAAAACTTTAGCTTCCACTCAATTTCTCCCATAAGTGTTGATATTATTGTTTTGACTGGCAATTAACTTGGTTGTACACAAACTGAAAATTCTGGGTCTCATATAGGAGTTTATATCTCAGTTTAATCTTTTTTCAAAACTTTTCTTAGCTGAGTTGTTTATAGTCTGTGCATGCATGATGGCACTGGTGTCTGCAGAGATTTGCACAGTATTTATGTGTGAAAGTTTGGTTTCTCTTTCCGGCACTCCATTTTTACTATTCTTGTCTAGTGGCAGTAGTTGCCCTAATCTGCCTTCTTGCCCTTTGATTCAAAAGGCTGTGAAACTTTGATGAAAGTTTTGGCCAGTAAACAAGAAATGGCAAAAGCATGCCCATGGGCAAAGCAAAATAACAACAACAACAACAACAACAACAACAACAACAACAAAAAGGGGGGGAGGGGTGGTAGTGATGATGGAGTAAACCACTTGCTAATCTCTTTATTCAAATTTTCTTCCTTTCAGAATCTACCTACTTTTGTTCACTTTTCAGAGCCTTTAGGTACTTGTACATTGTACAGAGATTATAGTTGTTACCTGCAAGAGTGTTGACCTGTTAGGAACTTAGCAATGCCTGAAGTAGAAACCAGTGTAGACTTTTTGTGCATAGAAAGGAAGAAAAACCAAATATTGGTATATATTGGCAACACTGTCTACCAAAACTTGGTACTATTTACCCCAACTGTTCTAGTAGAATGGAACAGAAATTGCTGTTTAAGATAAAGTACATATTAAAGTAGTTTTTTTCCACTTAACCAACATTTGGTGAAGTGTACAGAAATAGATATTAAATAAATCCTTGTTACATTAGTACTCTATAAAGACTGAATAAAACATAATAACTTTTATCTAAAAACTGACAGATTTCTTGAATATACTAATTAAATTCACTAAGTATAAGTATCTAAAATATTAGATCAATACCATATTTTAATGTGGCAATTAATGTATTAAAATGTGAGATAATTTTAATACATAATTNCTAATATACTGTGCCTTGGTCACTTTTAGAACTGTGTAGTGTTTAATATTGCTAAGTAACATTTTACCTGGTTAGGCTCCTCAAATACACACAATCCTACAAGTTATCCACTGTTCATATTATCTGTTCATTGGACAGTGAAGATTCAGGCTATGGAGGATGATAATCTAATATCTTGAAGAAGAGAAAATACAAATAGAAATTTAAGGGAAAGAACACAATTTATATTAACCATCATAAGCATCAGACATGGCAGAAAAGATAATGTTTGCAAAGAGCTGATTAATAGGAAAAAGGGAAGACATAGCTTCCTATCCTATTAGTCTATTTAAGGTGCACATGGTTTTCACATTAACAAACTCTGTGATATTCTACTTTTAGACCTATATTTATGAACAGTCTTAACTGTTTTAGGGATTAACAATTTTGAGATATTCTTAATGAAGTTTAATTAGCCATCTATGTTATATACATTTTGTTTAAATTTTTTTGTTTAAGAAATAGGTAAACGAGAAACCCAGAAATATTAAAGAAAAAATTAAAAAAGAAGCTCCTTCTCCCATTTCCATATTATCAATGTTAGCATTTTTTATCTCAATTACTGAATTATTTACTTGGTGTTCATTTTGTTCAGAGATATAATTTGAATTTGTAGAATAAGTAAGTTGTTATAGCTTAAGGTTTTCGACTTCTTTAGTTTTACTATGACTCAACTTTATAATTTCCTTATGGAGAAATACTGTATTTCTTTTCATCTTTCCCACCATTTCTTTAAATCAGTTTTTTCTCCCCCTACACATAGTGTCACCTTTATTGAGAACTATAGGTTTAGGAACAAACCACACAAATAATTCTTTCCCTGGATTGGTTTCTGTGATTTTGCTGTGAGGAGACTAGAATGTGGACAACCCATTAAAAAAGCAATTTTTATAATATCATCATGTAGTGAGTACTTTTATGAAAGCTAGTGTGAAGTTTAGCTTACATCTATCCTGTTATGTTTATTTAATCTATTTTAATCTCTGTATTTCATGCTTAACAGTTTTAGGTAAATTCACAATAAATACATTCTCGTGCTTCATCTCTTTTACCCTCGGTGGTTAGACCACACCTTTAAAAATGCATCATTTTGAAAAATATCTTTCAGGAAGATACATCTAGTTTAAAACTGTAAAAGATGAGGTCTCAAATATTTGTAGATAGATGGATTTGACGCAGTAATGCATATAAAAAA
>NW_017731835.1:946276-947124 GCF_001890085.2 Hipposideros armiger | reverse complement strand
AAAAAAATCAGCATGAGATATTCAAATTTATGGGTGGCTACTAAAGCAATGTTTGTTAAAATGGAACTTCATAGCCTTCTACCCTCAGGTTAGAAAAGAAGAAAGTCTCAAATCGATGAATAAGGGTTCCATCTTAAGAAATGAAAAAAAAAAAAGCAAATTGATCCTAAAATAAATAGAAGAAAGGAAACAATAAAGAATAAAAATTATCAAATAGAAAGCAAAACAAAAATAATCAATGAAACCAGACATTGTTACTTTGCAATCAATAAAACTGATAAAGTTATTGCCTTTCTCAGGAAAAATAATAGATACAAACTTTAAATCAGGAATGATAAAAGGACATCACTAAAGAGCTTATAAACATTAAAATGGATAATTAATTCATTAGCATCAATAAAGTACTTTTATGTGTTTATGAATATTTCATATTATTATCTAATTCAAAAATCTAAGTAGCCACAGCATAGTTATTGAATTACTGAGTTACTGTGGCTAATCACTTGGATATTTCAGTAATATTTTTATATGAAATACAATGTAATGATCCTTCACTTTTATTGATATTTGTATGTTATAAAAAATGAAAAGATTGTGCTTTAGTTAAATTAATAAAGTATAAAAATATTAGTCATGATAATTACAACAAAAACAAAATGTGCATTTTTCATATCACTGAATCATAAAGCTAAGAAAAAACTCGTTCATTCAGTTAGTATCTATAAGCTTATAATATTCCCCTACAATATGATATATAGGAGCTCAATAAACTTGTGTTACATGAATAAAAATTTCTAATGAGCAAGTTTAAATATTGCTTATAGTCTGAAATTTTATAGAGTATTTCT
>NW_017731835.1:944796-945825 GCF_001890085.2 Hipposideros armiger | reverse complement strand
TCTAGAAGGAGGAAAAGGCCAGGGAATAATTGTCCCTTGAAATTTTTAGAAGTAATGCAGTCTTACAATACTTTGAATTTAGACTTTTGACCTCCAGAACTCTAAAAGAACAATTTTATTTTATCTTACATTACTAAGTTTCTAGTAATTTGTTACCACAACAATATGAAACATATAAGCAGTAACTACTCTAACTCTAAAATCTACGAACTGGAAATTCTACTCACCTCTATGTACCCATTAAACTATTTACCAAATCATATGTATTAGAGTTTTTATAATGGTAAAATGTAAGTATCTATAACTATATTGTAATTTCATCAAGAAATCATGAATTAACTTGGAAAGTGCCATAAAATGAAATGCTTTAAACCAAAGAGAAAAAACATATCACTGATACACCTGACACTATGGATAAATCTCACAAGCAGCATATTAAGCAAAAGGTGTCAAGTCAAAACAAGTATATAAGATATGACTTTTTATTGAAAAGAAAAAAACTTTAGAAACAGAAAAGTAATCTATGGTGTTAGAGATATCAATTTACTTAGTGAGTTGTTAGTGACTGAAGAAGATCATAAGGGAAATTCTTTGGTGTTGAGCATATCCCATTTCATAATTTTGGTGCTGGTAGCATAGGTTGGTTTGCTTTGTGCAATGATATCAAGCTGCAAACATATGATTCATGTATTTTCCTGTATATGTTACACTTCAGTGAGGAGTTTACATTTTTTTAATAAGACTACTTATAAAAAACAATACTCTCTAATCCCCAATTAAAATAATTGAAGGAGAGTTCAATTAAAGCAAGATTGTCTCAGCTTGGGCATGGCATTACGTAGCTGGCCATCCCGTAACTATAGGCGAGCCTATTCATTACATTTTTTAGTTTAGTTGCTCTATTCTGGTTTAATCGACTTTAAATTTCGAGAGTGGAGGACACAGTGTACTCACAGAAAGAACTGTGGATAGGAAAATTTACCTGAAAAATGCAGAATGTCTGGAAATATTATAATGTTTCACTACAGG
>NW_017731835.1:941194-942061 GCF_001890085.2 Hipposideros armiger | reverse complement strand
GATATCTTTCAAGTGATGAAATGAAAACAAACAATAACAATAAAAATCAGTGTCAATCTAGAAATCAATATGCCGCAAGAGTAGTTTTTGAAGAGCAGGAAAAACAAGCATATTTTCTGATGATCCAAAGATCAGTTTTGTCCCCAATAGAAGCCTGAAGTAAAAAAACAAAGCAATACAAAACAGAAAGAAAAAAGAAAGAACTCAAGTTCTTCAGTCTGAAGGAAATGTTGTAATGTTTTCACAATTTACATGAAATAGAAAACAATGTTGATATTAAGCATACAATAATAAATTAGATTTGCACATTTTAATCCAGGATTAATCTGTAACCAATAGCCTATCGTAAAAGTGATGTATGTCGCTTCCAAGAATGGATTCTAAAACACTGCAGATTATATCTTTTGGGCTATACCCCGGTCTCTACCCCCCCACCTCTTCCTCCCCCTTGCCCTCTCCCTCTTCCTTCTGGGAGAGACCATCTACCACACTTTGGCAGCTTTTGGAAAGACCCGCGTAAGAGACAGAGGTTTCTGACCAACAGAAATTTCTGGCCAATGAGAAATTGAGGTCCACTAACAATCCTGTGAATGAGCCCCCTTTGAGCCTTAAGATGATGGCAGCCCATTTCACAGCATGATAGAAACTTCATGGAAGACCTGAGCCACAATTCCCCAGGTAAGCTGTTCCTGAATTCCTGATCCTCTGAAATTCTGTGAGATAATAAATGCTTGTTGTTTTTAAGCCAATAAGTTTAAAAGTAATTTGTTATGCAGTAATAATAACTAATATATGATAATACGTTTGACAACATAGATAAGAGACAGTTTCCTTGAAAGCTACAAACCACCAACGTTCACTCCATAA
>NW_017731835.1:933331-939259 GCF_001890085.2 Hipposideros armiger | reverse complement strand
ATTTTGTTCTCTATCGTAAGAGAAATGGGAGACCAATAAAAAGATTTAAGCAGAAAAGTGACATTATTTAATTTATATTACAAAAATGATCTCTCTGGCTTTTCAATGGATGATGGATTATAAAGAAAGCAAATCAATTCCTCAGTTTTCCTAGTAGGCCAATAAGATATTGGTAGATTTGAGCTGGGACAGTGGTTCTTAATGAATGGTCCAGGGGCTTTGGCAGAGCAAGGCGAGACATTTTATTGGGTCTGCTAGATCAAAACGCTTTTCATAATAATAGTAAGATAGAATTTACCTTTTTCACTTTCTTTTCCTAACAACTGTAGAGTTTACCAGAGGCTACATGTCATGTGATAGTTTAAGGAATGGAATGCAGAAACAGACATAAGACTGCAGTTATCTGCTGTTCAGTCAGACAAAGATTTGTAAAACAACTTAAACAGCGCCAGTCTTCTCAGTCATTGCTTTGGTAAGAGCAGTTATTTTTCCATAAAGTATACTAAAAAGAAATGGGCTTATTATTGCTATTTATCAAGTGATATATATTTTTTTAATTCTGCATTTTATAGTCCAAAATATAAATATAATAGATATAACCAAATAGCCAAAAACTATCTGGGGTCTTCAGTAATTTTTAGAGTGGAAAGTGTGTTGTTACCAGAATGTCTGAGAACCAGTGAGCTAAGATTCTGGCAGCTGTATCACTGCCCTTGTAATTTTAACCTGTTAGTTCATATAGACTTTGTCTTATTTCCAGAGCTCCCTCAGCCTCTATATACAATCATGCTATAATTCTTTTTGATTCTAGTACTAAACTTCTTTTTATGACTACAATTTTTCTCTATTCCCAGTCCCACAAAACAATTGGTTCTGATATTTGGTTTTGACACTTTCAAACTGCATTTCCATCTTCCTCTATGGGAACCATAGAAGGCTAAATTCTAAATTTCTCACTATGGTGGAAGCTCATATATATATATAGGTTCTGGAAGAATGTAAACTTGGTGGGCATTAAGTTTAAAGGCATCTGCTTAATGTAACAAAGCTTTTAAGGTAGGGAAAAGCTCAATATATCAAACTAGATTTTCACTTACTCATTTTCTTCTAAAATATGAGTTACTGAGTGCATCACTTATACACTGACTTTGGTGTAAACTGAAACATAGGCAGCTCTCTCTTGTAAAGTGTATTTTGTGACTGATTTTTGAAGGGCACATTATTAACTGGGCTCTAATGAGAAAAACAGAAAAACCTTGAGATTCAGTTATTGTGTTAATCTTGTGTTGGTAGACCTAAAATATTTTATTACATAGTTTCTTTAGATTAAAAGAACAATATCAACTTCCATTTCTATTGCTTCAGATAAAAATTGGAGGGGAGTAGTATGGTTGACAGAAAATTGTGAAATAAGATTAAATGATAGTAGCATGTACATTTTTCTTGTGTTATGTTGGCAGTTATATGCTGTAGTTTTTCTGCTGGAAGGTTTGACTCAAAATTCTGGTTATCCTACTGATACCCTGATTGCCTGCTGAACCAGGTTGAAAGTTGGAGATTAATTACCTTGACCTTCCAGAATTCTTATGTGGCATGCTCATTAGGGAGAAAGCATATGAACATATTTTCAAGATGGCATATAAATCTAGAAAGAGCACACACTTTTTGAAAGAAAACTCTCCAACTGATGTTGAAATTTTTCACCATGAATTACATAAAAAAGAAGAGTTACACTTTTATTAGGGATTATTAATAAACATAACATGTAAAAATTGTAGAACTTTTGGTTCTGAGTATAACTATCAAGGGCATCTTCATGGATATACTACAATGTACAGATAGAACACGGACATGGGAGCTATGAGATACACTGCACAGATCTCCCTTTGAGAAAGAAAATGTTTTCAAGTACAGTGTGTTGACGGGGACTTGGCCAGATCTGCATCATAATGAAGCCACCCACCACCAACCTGTTCATACACAGAGTTCTTCAGCTCATCATCATTACTTGGTAATTACCTCTACTTCTTCTTTTCCTTTCACAGGTATTATAAACCCAACGAATTCATCATCCACATGCTAAGTGTCCGCCTTGGACAACCCAACACACTCAGTATGACTGTGATTTTTTTAATAAATAAATTTTATTTTTAGAGCAGTTTTAGTTGGTAGAAAAAATGAGCAGTAGGTGCAGAGATTTCCCATATGCTCCCTGTTCCCCACATACACAGCCTTCTCTGTTATCAACACCACTCATCACAGTGATGCGTTTGTTAAAATTGATGAACCAGCATTGTCACATCATCATTACCCAGAGTCTATAGTTTATTAGAGTTCACTCTTGGTGTTGTACATTCTGTGGGTTTGTGCAAATATGTAATGGCATGTATCAACCATTACAGTATCATTCTGAGTCGTTTCATCGCCTGAAGAAACCTCTCTACTCTGCCTACTCACCCCTCCCTCCACCTAATTCCGGGCAACCACTGATGTTTTTATTGGGTACATAGATTGGCCTTTCCCAGAATGTCATAAAAATGGAATCATATAGTATGTAGCCTTTTCAAACTGACTTCTTTAACTTAGCAATATGCATTTAAATTACCTCATTGTTTTGTTTTGTTTTGTTTTCATGGCTGATAGCACATTTCATTTTAGAATGAAATAATAGTCCATTGTCTGGTTATACCACAGATTATTTATTCATTCACCTACTAAAGAACATCTTGGTTGCTTCCAAGTTTTGGCAATTATTTATACAGCTTCTGTAAACATTCATGTGTGGGTTTTTGTATGGATATAGATTTTCAACTCCTTTGGGTAAACACCAAGGAGTGAGATTGCTAGATTGAATGGTAACATTAGGTGTATTTTGATAAGAAACCACTGTCTTCCAAAGTGGACAGTTATAAATGTATGATTCAATTTATTTAATAGATATAGACCTATTCATATTGTCGATTTATTCTGTGTAACTTTTAACAAATTGTGTTTTAAGAAATTGGTTCTTCTCATGTAGGTATTCAAATTTGTGAAGCTAGAATTGTTCTTATTACTCCTTGTTTATGCTTTTAATGTCCATGGAATCCATAGCAATGTCTTCTCTTTTTTCTGATATTAGTCATTTGTGTTATTGCTCTTCTTTTTTTAGCCTGGCTAGAGGGTTATTAATTTTCTTGATCTGTAAAATGAACCATTTTTTGGTTTTGGTGATTTTCTCTATTAATTTCCTGTTTTCAATTTTATTGCTTTATGCTCTAATTTGTATTTCTTTTCTTTTGCTTACTCTGAATATAAATCACTCTTTTTTTCTAGTTTCCCAAGGTGAAAGCATAGATGATTAATTATAAATCCTTCTTTTCTAATAGTCCTGTAATCATTGCTTACACTCATACTACAGATTCTGATAAGTTGCTTTAATTTTCATTTAGTTCACAATATTTTTAAATGTTTCTTGAAAGTATTTTTCTTTGACCAATGCATTTAGAAATGGTTTAATCACCAAGCATTTTGAAATTTGTAGCTATTTTTCTATTATTGATTTCTAGTAATTCCATTGTGATCTTCCAGCAAACTTTAAAAAAAAAATCTTTCAAATTTGTTAAGGTGTGTTCTATGTTCCAAAATGCGGGCTATATTATTGAATATTCCATATAAGCTTTAGAAGAACATGTATCTCTCATTGTTGGATGAATGAGTATATATAAAGAGAGGGTGCCAAAAAAATTTATACTCATTTTAAGAAACGAAAAAACTGTATTAAAATTGTAATACTCAATATACACTGATAATAAAGGATGAATACAATACATGTGTACTTGTATATATTTTTGGCACCCCCAGTATATATATTATAGTTGGAAATTTTAGTATTTCTTTATCAAAAATGGATAGCCCCACTGGACAAAAAATCAGTGAGGACATAATTGCATTCAACAACACCATCAATCAAATGAGTGTATATATATTAAAATTTCCAACTATAATAATAAATTTATCTATTTCTCTTTACAGTTCTGTCAGTTTTTGCCCCACATGCTTTAGTGCTTTGTGCTAGAGATACACACATTGAGAATTATGTCTTTTTGAAGAATTGACTTCTTTATCATAAGGTAATGACCCCCTGTATCCATAATAACTTTCCTTGCTTTGAAGTTTGCTCCATCTAAAATTATAAGTTAGTTCATTTTCCTTTGATAAATATTAGCATGGTGTATCTTTCCCCACCTATTTATTTTTAATCTACATATATATTTATATTTAAAGTGGGTTTCTTGTAGGCAATATAAAGTTGGAACTTGGTTTTTATTCCACTCTGAAAATCTCTGTCCTTTAATTGGTAGTTTTAGACCATTGACCTTCAGAGTGATTATTGATCTTGTTGGATTTATACTTATCATTTTGATTACCGCTTTTGAATCATGGCTCTTGTTCTTTGTTACATTTTTGTGATTTATTGTTTTTGTGCCTTTTGTGGTTTAAACTAAGCATGTAATATGATTTTCTCTCTTCTCTCAACATACTGGTGCTACTTTTCTTCCTTTCTCAAGTAATACATATTTACCGCTAATCCAAGTCAGCCTCAGTGAACACTGTACCACTTCACAGGTAGTGTGAGTGCCTTATAATAACAAAGTAATTTTGATTTATTGTCCTGCCCCTTGTATCAGTGTTGTCATTCATTTTGCTTATATATAAACATATGTATGTATCTATCTATCTATCTATCTATCTATCTATCTATCTATATATATGCATATATGTATATGTGTGTATAAGTATTAACATATAATTAAATATATGTTATTAATTTGAACAAACTTATCTGTTAGAATAAATAAGAGTTAGAAAAACAAAAGATTTTATTTTGGGCCGGCTGAGTGGCGCCTTGGATAAGAGCTGGCTTGGGACGCCAGAGGGCCCCGGTTCGGATCCCACATGGGGGTCAGTGACACTGCCCTCTACAGCTAAGATGCTGAACAACAGCTCAATCTGGAGCTGGGCTGCTATGAGTCACCTGCGACAGCATAGGCTGCAGCCCCTATAGCAGTGGGTTGCCATGGGTTACCGTGTGTAGCCAGCAGCCAGCGTGAGCGGCCAGCAGCCACCCTGAGCGGCCATCCAGAAGCCAGCGACTGATCTCCCTCACCCAGGAAGAGCGCAATGATGGTGCCAACTTGAGCCAGTGAAGCAACGTCCTCCACAACTAGACTGAAGAACAAAACGACAGCAACTTGTCNTTTCTTTCTTCTTTCAAGCATCCTTGAGTAACCCTAGCAAATATTATGGCCAAATACATGAATAGTATTTCCATTCCTAGTTCCTTAACATGGCACCATCTATTCAAATATTGATATTCCAATGCTTCGCCATATGAAATCTGGTGGATGTAGCTGTCACTTCTGTTTTATGGTTCAGCCAGCTTGACTCTTCTTAGGTTGAAATAAATGGTTTTAGCAATCATGCCAAATAAATGCTTATTTGTTGACTTAAATATTTTATCTTTATATGTACTCTTTGATATCAAAGCATAATTGTCACTTTCATTTTTCTATGGTCTACATTCATTGCTGTCCAATCATTAGACATCTTTCCTTAGAGTCCTACTCCTAATCTCACTAGCACTTAGTATATACTTTGTGGTTGGGGAATAGTATTGAATCTTCAACATCACAATAACACATTGGTGTCAAAGATGGTGACTCATAACTACTTGATGTGTTATGGCAAGAGGGGTATTTCAATTTATTTTAATGACAATTTTGTTTTACTTTTTCAGTAATATTAAAATATATTAATTTTTAAGCTTATTGGAAGTTCAACACTAAGTGGTTTATATTTAAAAAAGAAATATTTTGTGCCTTGAGTGTTAGATAAATTTGTAAAGTACCAATATAAAAACTTGAGCATTAGAAACAGAATGCCTGT
>NW_017731835.1:919425-929471 GCF_001890085.2 Hipposideros armiger | reverse complement strand
TCCTCCACAACTAGACTGAAGAACAAAACGACAGCAACTTGTCTGTTCCCCTTCCCCCAATCCCCCAGTGCTGTTCCCATCCCCCAATTCCCCAATAAGAAATATCTTAAGAAAAAAATAAAAAATATTTTATTTTGCCTTCACTTATTTCTTCTACAATGCTCTTTCTTTCTTCATGTAGATCCAAGTTTCTAATCTTTATATTTTCTTTTAACATTATTGCAAGGCTGGTCTACTGGAAACGAATTCTCTGAATTTTTGTTTAAAAAGTCTTTATTTCTCTTTCACTTTTGGAAGATAATTTCAAAAGGTACAGAATTCTAGGTTTGTAGTTTTGTTTTCTCAACACTTTAAATAGTACATTTCTCTCTCTTCTTGCTGCATAGTGTCTGAGGAGAAGTCAAAATATTATCTTTGTTCCTCTATAAATAAGGACTTTTTCCTTTGACTTCTCATAGCAATTTTTTAATCTTTCATTTTATGAAGTGTTAGAAATATGTGGCTAGGTGTAGAGGACTCTTTCTTTTTTTTCCTTTTCATTTATTCTACAATGTGCCCTCTGAGCTTCCTGGATATGTGCTTTTTGTGTCTGACAGTAATTTCGGGAAAAATTCTCAGCCATTAAAGTTTCAAATATTTCTTCTGTTCTGTTGTTTATTCTTCTGGCATTCCCATTACACGTATATTACATCTTTGTAGTTTCCCCTTAGTTCTTGGATAATATCTTGTTTTTTCAGTTTTTTTTCTCTTTGCTTTTTATATTAGGAGTTTTCAATGAAACAAAATCGAGTTCAAAGATCCATCCTCAGCCATTTCTAGTCTACTTATAAGCCTATCAAGGGAAATATTAATTTCCGTTACAGTTTTTTTTAAATAATCCATAGTATTTCTTTTGGGTTACATATTAGGATTTCTACCTATCGGCTTCAATTGCCCATTGGTCCTTGTATGCAGTCTATTTTATCCATTAGAGCTGATAGCATATAAATTGTAGTTCTTTTAAATTTTCAACCTGAAAATTCTAGTATCCCTACATATTTGACTTTGTTTCTGATGTTTACTCTTTCTCTTCAAACTTATTTTTGCCTTTTAGCATGTCATACAATTTTTTTGATAGTTAGGATCATTGGGTAAATAAAAACCTTCAGTATAAAACTCTTTACTAATATGCTTTTTAGGTGTGTATGTGAGGGGTGGGGGGCAGTCAATAGTTTAAAAGTAGGCCTCAGTCTTTCAGTGAGTCTGTCTGTGGACTGTAAACTTAGCACATGCTACTCAGTTTTCTTGTTTTCCTACTCTTGATGAGACAGGATGGCTGAGCGGGCTGGGGTTGGGTATTTCCCACTGCCATATAGAAAGCTAGGGCTGGATGGATGGGGGATTTCCAAAAAGAGAACTGTGGAAGGATAAATCGGTTTCATTATTTTTGTCATTATTCTTATATTCAGGGCCACAATTTAGAGTTTGGCTTGTCTGTTAAATACCCAAGATTATTACCTCTTCAAAACTAATATAATACTCTATCATCTATAATTTAGTAATCTAGTTTGTTTTTTTGTTTGTTGTTTTTTTGTTAGTTTTGGAAGAAGAATTTAGAATCTTATGAAGCAGTCTAACTAAAGACTCCAGGTTTTCACTGTGTTTTTTACAATCATATGCAAATATCTCATGGACTATTGACTTAGTTTTACAAAGTGAATCATTTTAATCTAATAATTCCAAAGTATTAACCTTGTTTCCATGGTGAAAAGCAATAGTTTTGCAGTCATATTTAGTAATTGTTTTATTTACTCAAGCAAAATAAATTTGGTAATGATACGATGGCACTAATATTTAGTATAAACAAAACTGATTTGGTATGAACATTGTTCAACTAATGGCAGAAGAATGCCACATACAGTAAAAAGTTGTCCATTATTTATGAGAACTTATTTTCCATGCACATCAATCTGCATCTTTTAATAAAGAAAATAGACAGCCACAGTTAAGTTTGTTTAAGGGGTGGGCATGTAAAAGAGCTTTTAACAATGCATGGGATTATATATGTAGAATATTAAGAAGGCTGATCTCTAAGTAAAGGAGTTTTATGCCATACTTTACATTTTGCTTTTAAGTTTTGATTTGTTTCTGTGTTTATTTTCTACAAAGAGTATGTTTTTCTTGCCAACAGAGCTTGATCATAAAATAGAATATAACAATTGATAACTTTTATGTTTATGGTCAAAGATTTTTATCTTAAACCTAGATTTATAATCTAGAAGACACTTTAAAATTAAGGATGTTAAACCATCTCTAAATTCTTTTTTATTTATTTACAATAAAAACAAATGACTCCTTTTATTAAGCAATTCAATTCATTTCATATCTTCAATGAAGTATTTCAAGGGCTTATGACATAATAGATATACAAAATATATATTTGAAAAGAATTGTAAGACTGCCTCTTAAAGTTAAGTGACAATAAAAAGCTTGTGGAGTAATAAAGACTTTTTATGACATTGTTAAGAAAGAATATAGAAGAAAATTGGGAAATTAGTAGGTTTCATATATCAGCTAAAATATTCCTTTTAACATATGGTAGAGCTGTGGATTATTTTCACAGTCCACAGATCTGTGAGTATAACAATAAACATATGGTTTAGCTCTAAGCATCTCAAATAGAAATAGTCTAATTTGAAATAAATAATTTCCAGCACTGATCAAAAATTGCTTTCCTTATTTACTCACAGACCGTCTGTTACAATATAATTACACTGTATATTTATAATGATTTTTGGCACTTATATTGAGGCCGGTGGGGAGGGCAGAATCAGTAGGCTGCTAAACTAATAGAGGAGATGAGGAAGAGAAACATACCAAAAATACACACTAGAAAAGGAATTAAATATTTTCATAAACATTATATCTAAATTAATCAGTTTTACTAATTTCTATTACCTCAAAATATTTTATCTCACACATGTAACTAACTCCAATTTCTAATTTTCCTTTACTGTGTATTTCTTCTACTAGAATATAAACAACATGAAAATATTGTCTCTGGCTCCATGTTGTATTTTCACCATTTAACTGAATGACTGGTCCAAAATAGGTACTTGATAAATATTTGTTGAATGAATAAAAAAAAATACATAAGTGAGTGAGTGGCTGCTCTTCCTGAAGAATTCTGGAAAACCTTGAAGAAGAAGTTTGAATGGGATATAGGAGAGCAAGAAATAAGACATTGCAATATGAGGAATAAAACTGCATTATAATGTCACGTAAATAAAATAACCAAGGTAAAATACAAAATATTGATGGAAGAAAAAAACAAGACAAGACATGCACATGGTTACTATATGAGAAGAATAACGTAATGTTAACAGAAACAGAGAGAAGGGTGGCATAGTTTCTTTTTTTCCATCTTGCTTGTGAAGAAGAGTAGGTAAAAAGGAGCAAATTTCAAGAGGTGTTCATAATAAAAACATTAACAGTAATATACGATTCAATTTAGGCTATCTAAAAAAACTTTTATTTGTGCCCAAATATAGCAATTCTTGCTTCTTTTTGGAAGACACAGATGGTTACATACCTTTATATGCTTTCTCCTCTGCTTTCTTACTAACAAGTGTCTAGAAGTTGTTGAGAGCAGCGAAGGGCTTGGCTGAAACTCACAGACAGCAGCCGAGATCTCCAGAGACAGGGGAATGAAAATCATTTTATATATTTTGAAACGGAGGAAAATGTTGCTTTCAAAAACCTATGATTCCCATGGCTGATAATATCTGGTGATTTCTTTACATTATTATTTAATACTATTAACATTAACACTACTGTTAACATTTACATGTACAATAATTTACACCATGATTTAGTTTGAAAGCATATAGAATTAGTGATTACTGGGATTCTTTAATAGCTCATTAAGAATTAGTCATTTAATGCAATCTATATATTTATTCGTAAAGCAATGATCAAGACGCTGAAGGCTACATAAAGATTCCAAATTTGTAGTATCAACAATTCTAACTTATCCCAAAAGTATAATATAACTAATGCTAGCTTATCCAGAATTTTGTACATATATTAGCATTTATTTCCAAGTGTTTTTAGGCATCTCATAATCAACATGTCCAAAACAATTCCTAAATTTTATGCCTACAATATTAAATTAAAGTCTCATACCCTTCCATTATCAGTAAATGGCAGCAGCATCTTTTCAGTTCAAGTCACAACCTTAATAGAATGACCATATGACCCAGCAATCCCTATTCTGGATATCTACCCCAAAAACCTGAAAACATTTACCTGTGTTCATTGCAGCATTTTTCATGGTGTCCAAGACATGGAAACAACCAAAGTGCACTTCAATAGATGATTGGATAAAGAAGATGTGGAACATATATACAATGGAAAATTATTTGGTCATAAGATGAAACACTCCCATTTGCGACAGCATAGATGGATCTTAAGATCATCATTCTAAGTGAAGTAAGTCAGACAGAAAAAGTCGAGAACCATATGATTTTACTCATATGTGGGAGATATAACTGGGAGAGCAGCAAACAAGATAAACAAGCAAACAAAAACTTGTAAGACACAGACAACAGTGTAGTGGTTACCAGAGTGATGGGGGGAGGTAGAAGATGGTAAAGCGGGTCAAATATATGGTGACAGAAGGAGATTTGACTTTGGGTGGTGATCACACAATGTAATATACAGATAGTGTGTTATATTAATAGAATTGTACACTTGAAAATTATATAATCTTACTAGCCAATGTCACCCCAATAAACTTAATAAATAAATAAATAAAATTAAGTGTAACTTAGAAAGTTACTAATTGTTACATTCCCATAAAAAATGTTCTACTGGTGGGAAATTTTGTTATTTGTGATAGGTTAACACGGCCACAAAGAAAAAAAACTCATGATTTATAAAACAACTGCCTACCTAGAAAGAAAGAACGATGGCTCTCTGAAGTGTTCAGATTTTATTATATGAGGTAGTTTCATTAGCAATTCTGTAGTAGCTCTAAAACAGCAAAATTAAAAATACAAATCTTGATTTCTTTATAAAAGGTGTATATTTGTTGGAAGGCATTGAGTTTAAGTCCACAAGAATAAAGAAAAGCCAACATTTAAAATATTTTTATATTCATATCAATGTATGATTATTTCTATCTTGAAAATATATGCAACATTTGTTTTATTTTTTTTCTTTTGCAAAAAAAATAGTCTGAATTATATATTGTCTAGTAAACAGGCAGCAAACTTTATATTGCATAAAGTGTGGTATCATTTGATGTTATCTGAGTTTAAAATAAAAATAAATTTAAATGAATTAAATCGATTCAGTTTCCTTCACCTTGTGATACTTACCCAAAAGCAATGTGCTGTTGTTTGCATCCCTGGAAAACAGTTTTGAAGATCAAGATTTGTCTCCAAGTGTATTATTGAAAATGTTTCAGAAATATTTCTCAGTGAGTAAAGGAAGTGGATTTGGAAGAAATAGAAGTTGAACTGTGATGCAATTGCAACAAAATCTTACCTCCAACCCTAAAAGGAGCCCTGAAGCTAGGTTGACCTTTCCAAGATATCTCAGAAAGACAAGAGAACCAGGTCTATGTACTCCCATGTTGACAAATTGTTGAATGTGGGATGATTTTGGAAAGCAGGATACTTAGTGAATTAGCTCTGTTCAGCTGAGGACAGTGCTTACGAAGAGGACTCAGCAATGAGCCATCAGCAGGTAACTGACATCCTCAGCAGCTGGAGGAACAAAAGTTCTGTACCTGCAGGGACTCTGGGTGACACAACACAGTATCCACTTCAAGGTCAAAATCAGTAAAACATAAAAATAACACTACATTGCTTACTGAGTACAATTTACCTCATTAAGTTTATCCATGCACATGTATTAAAAGCAAATGTTAAAATCATGTATTCAAAATAATGAAGCATTTGAGGTTGACTTTTAACAGAAATAGGACATTGTGGTTTCGTGAAATCTTGCTCTCAAGTCATCCTTTTGCAAGTTTTTGTTTTGTTTAGATATTTGGCTAAAATGCTATCAAACCACTTTAATGAATTCTATTGAGAATAATTGCAGCCTCTTTACACATTTCTAAATTGTTAAATTTAAGCCCAATTGTTCCTTAACATACTATCAACTGCCCTGACATCTATCACACAAGCAAACCCAGTTTAACTAAGCAGGTTGCCAACACCATGTGAAGGGTCACTGCCACTATAACTAAACTGAGGTATTTACTCACATCAGGCACAAGTAGTTAAAGCCAAATGATGGAATCCTAGCACTATCCTTAGAGAACACCAAAGGTTACTAGTATAAATTAAAATAGAAAAAAAAATTACTCAAATCCAGGAGTCCATCAGTAGCTAGAGATACAAGACAAAACCAGTGAGCCATGGTATTTAGACAGGGCAAAAAAGGTTATAGCCAAAGCAAATAAGAATTGTCAAGAAAACTGGAAAAAATAAGCTTGAGGTGATTATTGGTAATTTTCATTGATTTCTTATCTCTTAATCATACGTTCAAGACAAAAACATAA
Organism: Hipposideros armiger; assembly: GCF_001890085.2. Classification (NCBI taxonomy): domain Eukaryota; kingdom Metazoa; phylum Chordata; class Mammalia; order Chiroptera; family Hipposideridae; genus Hipposideros; species Hipposideros armiger. The sequence continues at coordinate 922,918 of NW_017731835.1, read as the reverse complement.
GTAAGGATGTATGGTGACTGCTGCATGTTAAGAAAATATAAAATCATCTTAAGTTGGCTTTAATACCGCATATGTGACAATGTCTGTTTACTAGATTTTGATTTTTTGAGATACCACCCCATACCCTTTCACACATCTGGACAAAATGAGATATTTGGGGTAGAAAAAAATCGCACAGAACCAGCCTCTCATAATCTTCCTGAAGGTTAGCATACTGGAGTTAGGGAAGAAACTCTTTTGACTTAGTAAACTAATGTTAATATTAACAGTTCCCAAATATTTTGAAGGAGGCAGAATTCAAGTCATGAAATATTAAATAGATGAAAGCCATTAACTCTTCATCAAAGTATATCTCCTATAACATGGACAAAAAAAACTGAGAAATGTAAACATGGTTAATTAAGTTTAAATGCCAGAATAAATGTCACTCATTCAAAGCAAAGTCTAATATTCATCAAAGATCTAATATTAACAAAATATTTCAGGTTTTTGCTTTTTCTAACACTGGTAACTGATTTCTATATAAATGAAAGGAAATTGTTACAAATGCATTATATGTAATAACATATAACTTTTAGAGTAGTTTATAAATTATATTTTAATTTTTATATTCTTGAAATGAAGTACATGGAAAAATATGTCTCCATTTACCTCCCTTGTAGACAATGCGATAAGATTTCCTGAAGAGATTAAGCCTATATATTCTGGATAATTTGTGTGCATTAATTTAGTACCATATGTTCATCTTGAAAAGAAATCATATGGATGCAGAGATTACGGCTATTTTTAGTGGGCATATGTTTTTTTTGTTTTGTTTTTCTCTTCTCATCCCATATGTTTTATATGATTCTGACATAAATTGTCACAGGACTAAAGTTTGTGCCCTGAAAGTGCTTTCTCCCTTTGGCTACAGTGATTGGTCTGAGGTTGGGGCATTTGATTCAAACTAATGATGAGGTGCATATCAGGAGTTCTATCAACATTAACAGGAAAAAGGCCCACTGTTGTCACTGAAAATATTAAATGTTGAACTTGTAGGCCTAGCTAATTGGTTAGGAGAATCTGCCTTCGGAGAGCCATGTTGAAAGCCTCCTGGTAATGTTTGGCTAGTTGAGCCTAAAATCTTGTTTTTGGACTTCTCCATTGCTGAGCCCACAAGTTCTTCTTTTTTTTTTTAAGGAAACAGTGATCTATTATTTTCAGATGTATGATTAATTTAAAATGTTTTTAATTGTGCCTTTTATGCTGTACTGAACAATGCACATTAACCTGCATGCTTTAGCTTGCTACAACATAACTATTTCAAGTTTCATTCAGAACACAGCAGGCTGCCCTGTCGAGAGCAGGCTTAACAACTGGGGCACCAGGGTGATCAGGCCAGGAGCCCACCGAACAGTCAGTCCCTGAGCAGGATTGCTCCACGTGAGGAATGGAGAAGCAAAAGAGATGGCACAGACACCAAAAGTGGGATTAGGAGAGACACTCTGCCGCTGGTGGCAGAGAGTGCCGCTGTTTATTGGATACACATTGGTTAAATAGAAAGCAACTTTCTCATTTGTAGGGAAACTTCCCTAGCTATGCACAGAGATTTTGGTCGGGGGTTTTAGCAGGGGGCTTTGGGTGTAGGCATACAGAAACCAGGAACTAGGGCCAGGGATTTCGGGAGGCCCGAAAACCCCTCAGCAATGAGTCCATAGTGAAACTGTAAACAAGCCTTACAGTGAGCTCTGCCGCTGGCTTGCTGTGGGAATGGATACTTTTGGGAGTGTCCAAGCCTTGCGTATGCAGTTACTAAGCAGACTCTCATATCCAGCCACTCCCTCAAGCATAGGGTCCTGCATAGAGGCATGTAGCAGTTTGCCACAGCCTCGGTATCCCCAACTGTCCTCAACTGGCTCCCAACACTGCCCTACTCTGGCTGTGGTCCCGCCTTCTGTGCTCTACTCCACAGCCCAGGACTGATGTTCCAAACTCATTCATAGTACAGAGACCCAGACCAGCTGCAACTTCCTTCTCTTCACTCCTTGGAAAATGTTTATGCTGCAACTGTTACTTTTTTTCCCACTGTGCTCAATGTCCCTGACAAAATATTTAATTAATTAATTTATTTAATTTATTTTTATTATTATTAGTTTCAGGTGTACAAAACAATGCACTAGTTATCCCTTTCACCCCTCAGAGTGACAACCCCCCTCCCCCATCCACTGTCCCCCACCCTCCATATCATACATATCTATTACCATTCCATTGACTCCATTCCCACACTATACTCCACATCCCATGACTATATATATGTATTAAATTATAGTTGACATATAATATTATTCAATGACAACTTCAGATGTACAGTGCAGTGGTCAGGCCTCTACACCGTCGATGAAGTGGTCTCCCTAACAAGACATGAGGCCATCTGGCTCCCTAAAAAAATATTTACAACATTATTGATTATATTCCCCAAGCTGTCTTTTCTATCCCTGAGGCCATATTGTAGTTACCAATTTATATTGTCTTGTCCCTTCCCCTTCTCCCTTTATCCCCACCCCCGTCCCATCTAGCAATCATCAGTTTTTCCTCTGTGGAGTCCACACATTCTTTATTGACTGGGTTGAGTTACTTCCACTTGAAAAACTCTACAAAATTAGTCCTTTACCATCCTATGATACACTAAGGGCAATAAAGAAAAAACAAGAATCATATAATTTTTTAAAAAGTGTTTATATGTGACTTAAAATCCAGTTGTACACAGTAGGTAGTGATGGTTCCTGGTAATCATACAAAATCTAACACAGATAATTAAAAATTGATTTTACTCTGATAAATCTCTGTTTTCAAAGCTCAGTAAATATGATAGTCATATACTTTGCATTTTCTTTGGAGTCTCTTGAAATCTTACAGGTTTTTGATTCTATGGTAAAAATTATTTTAACCTCTAACATTGCCACCAAAAATTATATGCAATGTGCTTAGAACTGAATGGTAATTAACACTGAAAAAAATTTTGAAATGTCACTACATTTAATAAAATGTGTTACTGTATATAAAAACAGTGAGATATTAAAAATTCTGAATAATTTAGCTTTGGGATTTTTAATATTCACAGATATACATATTCTGGAATATGTTATACTTAAATAAGAAAATGTTTGGTGTCTGCTTTATTAGAAGGAATGTGTAAAAAGTTAAATAAAATGTTTTAACATTGATATTATTGTTCAACACTGGAAAATTATTTTCATCTTTGAATTCTAAAAAAAAAAAAAATTAGGGAAAAAAATACTTCTTTTTCTAGGACAACTTTACTGTCTGGAGTATACCCTGCAAAATTATGTCTGATGATGTTCTTATATACAGAGAGTGCCAGAAAAATGTATAGACATTTTAAGAAAGGAAAAAACTGTATTAAAATTGTAATACTCAATATATACTGATAACAAAAGATGAATGCAAATCACATTTGACTTCTGCAATTACAAGAGGTGCTCAGAGTGGTTAT
>NW_017731835.1:908220-911325 GCF_001890085.2 Hipposideros armiger | reverse complement strand
AAAAAAAAAGAACCTCATGTAGTACATAATATTTTAAAACTGCATGACAATATAAATATTTTTGATTACTTATATAATTATAACATACAAGGTGATTTTCTAGCAAGAGAATATTTGGAGTTTATAAAATTTACTTTTAGTACTATACTAAAGAATGTACCTAATATTACAGTTGGTGATTTTTGTTAGTCCGAGTAACTCGACTTATTTTCAGCATTTGTCTTTTAGGAAATTATTTTCCTTTTGCTTGAAAGCATCAACTAATTATTTGATAAATGAGGGTGTGTGTGTGTGTGTGTGTGTGTGTGTGTGTGTGTGTGTGTGTGTGTGTGTGTCCCCAGAAGACTACAGCATGCTACAAAAATCCAACAAAATTCAGCTCAGTTGTCTGCAAACCAGTAACGCTTCTCATCTTTAGTCATGATGTCATGCTTCAAAGGATAGCATGATAAGAATATAGTTACTCCATGACAGCTAACAGCCCTGCTCAGAAAACCTCGGCCCTAGAAAAACATGAAAATCTTATCTCAAAGATGTGATCAAGTTAAGCTCTCTTCATACCACCCTGAAACACAAAGCACAGCGTTTGAGGTTACTCAGCTGTGACATAACAATGCTGCTGATGCAAGGTTATCACTGAGCTACCTTCTTGTTTTCCCATGAAATACATTTTGTCAAATCCAGTGGATTCTATAACAAAGCAAAGGGATGAATAATATCTTGGACAAATTGTTCAAATATGAAACTAACAATTGCGGGTTTTCTATGACAGAAACAACAATCATCAACTATGTTTATAATACTAGTGTTAATAAAGTCATCAGAAGAAGTGTTAATACAAATTACGAAGCTCCTAAAATGCATTTTAAAAGTATTAGTGAATATGCAGTTATGATTTATTTATANATATATATATATATGTATGTATATCACTTTTATCACTGTGTCTCTGTAGAGTAACTATAATCCTCCCCTTTTGAAAATATATAGCATTTTCTAAATTCCTAAATGTTACTAAGTATCAATGAAATATGTAGGAGTCTAGTATTTTCCTCATTTCAGAGCCATTCTCATCTCATTGTCTTCAGTATTGACTTCGCACCCTTCTCTGTTGTCTTTTTTCTACCAGACAAATGTTGCAACTCCTGAAAGATTAATTTCTGACTTATTACTTGTTTTTCATAAATTCCACCTTCATGTGCCTTTGCTATATGCTCTCAGAATATTGCCCAGTTTTATCTTTGAGCTCGCTAATGTATCCTTCAACTGTGTATATTATATATTCATCCTGCGTATCAAATTAATCCCCTGTGATAATTTTTTATTTTTATGGTATTTTAATGCATCCAGTAAACTTTTGAATCACTCTGTTGATATTAGTTATACTTGCTAGCGTTCTGTTAGGCTTATCTATTAACTCTGTTTCCTGAAACATTTTTGTTTTCACTCTTTTGTGATCCTGGCTTTCTTCCAATATCTGATCATTCTTGGTTACATGCTTACTTTGTAATTGAGTTTTCCTAGTTAATTTTTCTATTGAATCTGCACAGACAGTCTGAGCTTGTGCAGGATCCATGTAACTGCTAGCTGCTTGCTATATAAATGGAGAACTGTCATGCCATGTAAGTGAGTGGGACACAGCAGTCTATGTGTGAGCATTGCCAGCAGCTCAACCATTTTTGGACTTCTAACCCAAAGCACCATATGTTTTGTCCCAATTAGATTACTAAATCGGTGGTAATTTGTCACAGCAGCAATAGGAAAATAACACAATCATTATGAGAGTTTTAATAAAGTATATAACAATTTCCTTCCTCAGATTGATTACAAATTTGAACTAGTACCATAAACTAATAGTCAATATACATGAAGTAACTAGTAGAGTACATATTATAGAATCCTGCACTTCAAAGAGTGATGCCCCAGACCAGCAACATGGACATGACTTAGATATTGTTAGAAATTCAGAATCCCAGGCTTCACTCAAGACTTGCCCGAATCAAAATTTATCTATTAACAGAAGCCCTGGGTGATTCACAAGCATATTAACATTTGAGAAGCACTGGCCTAGTGCATAGCCTATTTGGAATGAGAGGTTCTTTGTTTTTTGTGTGTTTGTTTTGTTTTGAGTCTGTACGACACTTATGTAGAGGGTTTTCTTGTACATTGTATTTTTTTAATACATCTCATCTTCAAGATATTCTCGAAATTTGTATACAATCTATGGGCTCCTATTACTATGATCAGCCTCAGTTGATTGGTCACACTAAATCTGAAGCTAGAAAATTACTTTAAATTTTGCTTTTGTAAAATAATGACATAAATGCAGCCATTTCAAAATGGAGTGTGACCCCCCCATTCCAGTACAACTGCCTTAAATCCCTTCCTCCTTGAAATGTTGTACTGTTTGGACTGGGCCAAACCAGCATTGTCTCACAAATAATTGTTTGTATAGCCAGCAGGACAGCTGACATCCTGACCACAAGGACTGATGATTATGGACTCTCTATCTCAAGACAGAATCATTAACCAATCATGTTTAGCCAAGAGCAGCTCAGCTTATCTGCACTATAGGAATTCTTTCTACTTTTCATGTAATTATGTCTTTATTCTCTCATAAAAAAACCCATGACTTCACCCTATAACCAAGATACTTGGATTTTTTGCTTAAGTTTGTGCTTCTCAGTTGCAATTCTTTGATCCCAACTAAGTGCTTGTTACCTCTTTTTTCAGCTTTTTAAATTTAGGTTAACATTTTCTTATTTCTTTTATTTCAAAAGCTACGTATTGAAACCATTTTTTGGTAATACCACTTCTAGATGTTATATCTAAATCATCTGATTTTTTAAAATAACTCTTTCCCTCTTAAAAAAATTTTTGATAAAAAAATTCATCCTACGTTTTATGATTTTGCTAAATTTTGTTATCTTATTAAATACCATAACATTTAGTTTGTATAATTATGAAAGCACTACATGTTGATCACAAAGAGTTTGGAAAAAGTATAGAGCAGGAAGTAAAAATCATGCATTTTCCCAGGCATATTACATATTTAATATTATAAACCAATCTTTTATAGTCAACATTATAAATGCCTAATTTTTT
>NW_017731835.1:904159-905908 GCF_001890085.2 Hipposideros armiger | reverse complement strand
AGATATGTGACTATGTATTTGTATTACCAATTAGGTGGACTTTTCTAAAGCAGGTATTTTGTTGATTTTGTTCACTCCTACATCAACCAATACCTAGAAATTGCTCATCACAAATATTTCCAATAAATATTAATATACAAATGATGCAATTTTTGTTTACTAGTGATATAGTTTTGAATTGAAATTTTCAAAATCAAGAGACATAGCAATATACTTGAAATAGTACACAAAGCACATGCAACCAAATTCTAAAATACATACAATTGAAATTTCAGAAGTTTAATACAATTAACTTTCATCAGCTTAGGGATATGTGCTCTTATGTAAGCTAAGCCAGAACATCATTGCCAAAACAAATTGAGTTGGTGAAATCTCTGTAGTATCCATCAATATCAACTCCAAATAACTTGTTTTTACTTATGATAAACTCACAATAAACATCCATTTTATTAAAAGAAAAATAAAATTTTAATTTCCAAAGTCAATTATCACAGATATTCCATATGTTATTTTCTCAAGGCACTGGGCATACATAATTTTAAAATATCTAAGGGGACTAATTCTACAAAACAATTTTAAGCTAATGGAACTCTTGTCACCAGTGACAGTGATGAGAGCACAATTGACTTCATTTCAAAAGTACTACACTGCTCTGAAGTAGCCCTTAATATAAAAAATTGAAACCATCTTTGAGATGGTTTTAAAAATAGGAATTTTAGGGGAAATTACCACCTGATCCATTCCATAATAACAGAATGTGCAAATAATATAAATGTCAAATGCCAACTCTCATAAAATACGTCCAAAATCCCTATTGGCACTCAGTAGCATTTCTAACACATAAATTGTATCTTACATATCTAATGTGTATTATATATACTTTATATTGCATTGCCTTATAATGCTAATATTAAGTATTTTTATTTCCTTTAAGAAGAAAAAAAAATGGACCTGAGTCTGAAAGCTAAATTGTCTGATCAAGATTTCAATATTGCTATTAAATTATATTGTCAGCCTTGTAATAAATTCTGATTAAGAATTTACACCTTTGTGAACAGATTAGCAGACCTAATTGATTGTGATCTGTTAACTTCAATTTGCAGCTTTAAAAAAGGTGTAACCTCACCCAGATTTATGGTTTGAAGCTCTTGTGTTTGAAATTAATGAATTTTACATCTGATCTCATATTAGGAGAAATTTTGGTTAAGTACATATATTTTGTACATAATTAAGTACATAAATTTTGGTTAAGTACAGAATTTCTCTGAGTAGAAATTCATTTCCTTAATTCCTGAGAATTGCATATATTTTCATAAATGTCCCTACTTATTTATCTCCAAAAATTTGAAGCAATAATTTTGCATGTCATTTAATATCTGTCAACCATCAGTTGCTACTTCCTTGTAGTTACAAGGAGAACTTATCCTGTATTTTTATCTTCTTACCATTCTCCTGGACTTTGCCTGCAGTGATAGACATATGGTCAGGATGTTGTAGCTCAGTTGTTAGCATGCCATATTGCACATAACAATCATTTATCATCGAAGCTGTTAGAGACTCTGGAAAAAGCCAGGCACAATAATTATAAATTATCACTTGTAATTAGATTTTAAGGTTTGAAATATCATGGTTTATAGAGATTCATTACATGAAGATGAGTTTCTGTTTAAAATAAATATGGAACCTAATGTGAGCTCTGTTTTCTGGTTCTTATTTCATCCACTTTAAATTTTGGCATTGAATCTATCA
>NW_017731835.1:899035-900320 GCF_001890085.2 Hipposideros armiger | reverse complement strand
CTTATAACAAAAAAAGGAAACTTTCAACATTAATCTGTAAGAGTTTATTTCAATATTTAAACATTTGTTTTTTTATAGGTGAACTCCAGGGAGATACTTACATACAATTCATGGCATACATTTCATATACAATCATATATAACATATTCAATTTCACATTAGTTTTTGTTTTAATTCACCATTCAACTATAATCACACTTCATAAAAAATATAAATAAGAAAATTGCTATAGTGAAAAGAAAGAAAATCATGACTCATAGGCTCAAAATTTTTAACTTGTGGAACTAGTCAAGCATACTATATAATGAATATAAAGCCAAGCCTTTGAAAGAAAAACATAGTAATAAAAATAGAAGTTATATTTTGAATATAAGTTTAAATATATATGTGGAATTCATGCCTTTATAGTCTAAACTTCATTTGGTCATTTTTGACCCCAAATAACAATGTGACAAAATTTGTTTGTGGCTGATTTTCATCAGTGTTTGAATGAAATAAGAAAAAATATATACTGAATGTCCAGTTATACCTGTCATGTGGATTTAACACTCTTAGGCCTCTGCACTGAAAACATTAGTTTTCCTAGCAAACTGTATTCCAATATGATTCTTTCTTTATTAAGTTATTTTAATTAAAGACACTGATATGAGCAAAAGGCATTTTTCTAAATGCATATATGAATTAGGCAGGAGGTAAGGTAATATTCAATTACAATTTTAATATTTATGACCATTTTAATAGTTGAAACATTTTTACCCCAATCCTTAAAATGAAATTTAATGCATTTAATACTCTGTAATCACAATTTTGCTAACTTTCAGTACAGTATAATTGATAATTGGCTTTTTTGCAGTTCAATCTATCTACCTATCTATTTATCATCATCGGTCTGAACATGAATGGAAATGCCCTGCAATCAAAAGTGGCCCACTTCTTGAATGTTACACTGTAACAAACATAATTTTTCTGGGATAATTTATTTCACCTCTGTAATATTAGTTTGGGTCTAGAGTAACAAATTTTAGGAATAAGCACCAACCATAAAACATTCAATGATGTGTGAGAAATCCAATTGTTAACATTATTCTTTTATTGTTTATACAATATGATAAAATAAAATATAATAGTTCAGTTATTTTAAAATATATTTGTTTAGGTGATTTCACAGAGCAAAAATAGAAACAATTTTTAATAAAATGCATGGGTAATTTGACAGACAAGGCGGTATTTTACACATGATACAGGACTTCAAAACAACTCAGGTTGTCTGTCTTTGAATAGATAA
>NW_017731835.1:889320-898220 GCF_001890085.2 Hipposideros armiger | reverse complement strand
GCTTAGAGATTGCTACATTATCATGACCATAGAAACAATGTGTCCTTTAAGGATGAATATCTTTTTCTCTCAGGACCCACTTCCAAATTTCCTATTTCACCATTTTGAAATGTATAAAAATTTAAAAATATTGATGATGTATAAACACTATAATTTCCTATAAAAATAATCTACACATACTGCCTAACAACCTGAAACTAACTTGTATATCAGGTAGGTCAGCATACTTGGGACAGAAAGTTACATTTTAACAGTAGTTACTCCTATTAATAATGAGTTACATTCATCTTCTTTGTCAGACACATTAATTGTAGTACATTCTCAGCTTTAAGGTTTTAAATTTTTATTTCAATATAAAAAAAATTTGCTAGAACATCACCCACAAACCAGTTCTCTAAGAGATTGTATTGAAGTCACTGACCAGGAGCCTTCTCCCATCCTGCGATTCTACTTTCTAAAACACTTAGTGAGGAGTTTGACTACCTATGGACATTTGGAATGGTGTTTAGAGGACTAATAAGAACTTTGAAAGTTTTGAGAGATTTGACAGAAAGGAGATGGAGGCCAGGGTGAAATAGTTTTGGGGGAAATATACCATAAAGGGTGGTTTGCAATTTGATGGTTTTTGTTCATAAATCCCAGTATGCTCTTGATTTCAACTTGTTTTTTAATGTATATTTTACTTGTACCTTCCCTGCTACCAATAGAGAAATAGGAAGAACAAATATTTAGTATTTCTCAGACACATGACCAGAGCAGGAAGAAATCATAGTCTACTAATGAATGCAAAATATGTGTTATATAATGACCAACTTATTACATTCAAGAATGCTGGTTTATTGTGCATTTATATAACTGTGTACCTATTTTATGTGCTAAAAAATGCAAATTTGAAATTAGAAATATTAAAGGTAATTATCTGAACTTTACTTCTGGTTTTAGAGTTCAATAGAAATTATGATTTCTGGGTTTTCTTTTGCCATGTGTAGAGAAGATATGATTATATATAGCTAACAATTAGTGTTATCTATATACAGAACTTACTACATTTACTAGTGTTGATTTGTGAGCCCCTCAAATATTCCATTATAAAAAGCTGATGTTCAATTATTGTTTGGTTGCCTGAATAATGTTTCCAATCTTATGATTAACATCTTTTGGTATTGTATCTTATTTTCAGTCTATTCACTGAGGTTATCTATGACTTTCTTTCCAATATTAGTAGTTCTGGACAAACTGGTTACATAACATTCCATAAAGTAGACATTTTTTAAAAGATAAAGTTAAAATAATAGTATTGATAAAAGAGGCAATATCACTTACTGATCAGTGGGAAAGAACTCTGAAATTCAAGAAATTTGGTTCCAACACAGGCCTTATCAATATTAGGCTTGTAATCTTATTCCTCCCAAATGCTATGTGTTTATTTCCTTCTTTGTAAAAAGTTAATAATAATACTGCCTCATGGAGAAGTTGCAAAGATACCATGAATGTTCAGTTTAATGCTTAGGCAATAAGGAGCTTCTCACCAACCACTATTATTACTTTTTCGGTATTTAGTATTTGAAGTGCTTGTTTTGCAATGTATTCAAGGGAATGATGTTATACAAACACCAAAGGTCCCCTTTATAACTAACATTAAGATATGAAATTAGAGAGCAGTATTGCATCAAGGAGAAAAGAGTTTCAGCACTTGTCATGTTTCAGCACGTGGAAGATGCTGATGCAAGTTAACTGCAATGGATTTCAGTGGTCACTATAGTATGGTTGTTATCATCTCAGTACTTGTGAGGGATTGAAGACAAGTGACGACAAAGCTGAATCCTGCTGTTACCGTGAATTCAGAACCTTTCCAGAACAAAAAGTAACTTGCAACTTTTTTCCAGGTACTCCAAGTTATCTCTAGTCTCTTTCAGATTGGCAATATCGACTCTGCATCTGGACAGCTCACATACAACCAGTGATGAGCTCTGCCTTCTGAGGAGGACCTGCCATTCTCTCTGAGCCTCTTTCCAATTTCCGTGACCCAGTGCTTATTTACTCTGTAGAAGTCATTTTTGCAGTTACTTTTGCAACACAAAAGTAAAACCCTGTGGGGAATCGTGCTGAGCTTTGCTTACTGAGAAGCAGGAAGTAAGCAGGGTACTTTTTGTACCCCAAAATAAGCAGCGTGGTCTTCAACTAAGCTACTGAACCATGCAGCTCTGAGTTTTTACTGCAAGAGAGATAAAGATAGACCCCTATCTCTACAGTGTGTGTGTAGTCCCCTGGTCTGAAGAAGCCTTTCGCTTTACAGAACTGAAGATGAATTGAAGTAGACCATGCCTAATCTTGTTCTTGTGTTGCTCAATGAGAGATGCCTGTGGTTAATTATGTATAGCATGTGGTAAAATAATAGAATTTCTCTGTTTACCCCCTTTACATATTAAGCATGACATTACGCAATTCAGTTTCAGTATTTAATTTCAGAACGTATGCCACAACTCTATGAATTAGAAAATGAACGTATATATAATATTTACTGTTGATAAATGGTAAACATGCCCCCCCCTTTTTTAACAGAAATAATACTGTTCCTTTGTTGATTTACACTTTTTATTGAAGAAAGACACTTTAGATATTTTTGGATCACAACTCATTAAACTTCTCCTAAACCATACTAAACTTTAACTTTGAGGTTCAGCTATCACTGGAGGACTCCAAGTGTTTTTCAGGGGTTTTTTGCCATTTTAGGCATAGTGAGTATTATTGTAGGGAGTCTCTTGTGCTTTTTAAGATGTTTAGCAGAATCGCTGCCCTGTACTCATTAGATTTCAGTTGTCCTCCCAAACTGCGGTGTGAGGTGTGACAATCAAAAATGTCTCCAGATATTGCCAAATCACCTCCTGTTAAGAACTGCTGTACTAAGATCTTATATATCTTTTAAATTTTATTTTATCATGAATGTACAGTGGAGTTTTCTAGAGGCTACATGATTTGTGATCTCACAAGAGATTATTTTGTTCATCTAAAAATGTTTTATTTGCCTTCTTTTTTAAACATAATGTAGTAAAATACATATACCTTAAAATGTATCATTTTAACCATTTTAAGTGTACACTTTAGTGGCATTAATTACTTTCATAATTTATTTCTATCACCACTATTTGTTTCCAAAATTTTTATCACCTCAAATATAAATTCTAAAACAAACAAACAAAAAAATTAAGCAATGTTTCCCCATTCCTGCCTCCTTTCAGCGTCTGATAAGCTCTAGTCTACTTTCTGCCCATATTCTAGATATTATATATAAGAGGAATTATGCAATATGAGTCCATTGAGTCTGGTTTATTTCACTTAACATAAAACTTGACATAAAACATGAGATTCATCCATGTTTAGTACGTATGTGAACTTCATTCCTTGTTAGGGCTGAACATATTCCATGGTATGTGTTAACCACATTTTGGTTATTCATTCTTCTGTTGAGGAACACTTAAGTTTTTCCACCTTTTGACTATTGTGGATAATGCAGCAATGAACATTGGTGTATAAACATCTGTGTCAATCCATATTTTCAATTATTTTGAGTCTAAACCCTGGAGTGATATTGCTGAGTCCTATGTGGTTTTATAGTGAACTTTTTGAGGTATCATCAAATTGTTTTCCTTAGTAACTTCATTTTACTATTCCAAGCACAAAAGAAAAGTCTAAGTTCTTTACATTCTCTCTAACATTTATTGTTTACCTTAATTTTGGACTATAGCCATCCTAGTAAATGCTAAGTGGCATGTCATTGTGGTTTTGATTTGTGTTTACCCAATAACTAATGATGCTGAATGCCTTTTCATGTGTTTATTGTCCATTTGTATATCTACTTTGGTGAAATTTCTATTCATATTCTTTGCCCATTTTTTAAATGAGGCTCTTTCTTTTATTGTTGAATTTCAGGAATTTTTAAAATAGTCTAGTTATATAGATTCTGGTTAATAATTTCTTCTCAGATGTATGATTTGTAAATATTGTTTCCATGCTGTAGGTTGTCTTTTCACTTTCTGGTAATGCTCTTTGATGAGTGTGTTTATGTTTAAATCTAATTTATCTAAGTTTTTTTCTGTCATTTCTTGTATTTTTGGTGTCATGTTTAAAAGTCCATTGACAAATCTATGGTCATGAAGATTTACCCTTATATTTTCTTCTAAGAGCTTTATGGTTTTAGCTCTTATATTTAGTTCTTTAAACAATTTTGAGTTAATTTTTTATAGGAGTGAGAAATGAGTTAGGTCTCAACTTCATTTTTTCAGCATGTGAAAATTCAGTATACCAGCACCATTTGTTGAAGACTTTTTTCCCCTGTTTAATGGACTTGGGACTCTTGTCCAAAACCAGTTGTATACAGATGCATACGTTTATTTCTGGACTCTCAAGTCTATTCAGATGCTCTATATGTCTGTTCCTATCCCAACAGTACACCATTTGGATTACTGTAACTTTGCTATATGTTTGAAAATCAGAGAGCGAGAGCCTTCTTTGACAAGACTGTTTTAGCTATTCAGGGCTCCTAGTCCCAGTTTACCGAGGGTGTTTTTTCAGTTTTTTGCTTGATCATGAAAGGGGGTTAGATTTTGTCAGTACCTTTTCTGTGTCACCTGAAATGATAATTTTCCCTTTCCCACCATTAATAAGTTGTGAGTATATTGATTGATTTTCTTATGTTGAATCAACACAGTTTTTCTCGATTGCCAGATATGATGTATCAGGTAAAAGGATCTGCTGTAAATAGTTGTAAATAGCCCTTTGGTAATGTATTGGTGAGGTGTGGCTGAAAGACACGTGTACTATATTCCATTATTAGGTCTCTTTGTGAGTCTATGCCTTGAACTGTGAACTTAATAAGTGTTTTTCAATTGTTTTCTCTTTTTTTAGGTGAGATAGGATGGCTAGAGCTACATTTGGGTATTTTCTTTTTCCTGTTCAGTTAGTCTCTGATGATACTCTAGCAGTTTAGGCTCTGGTTAACTAACTTCCCTCTACAGGAAGGCCTTGTTAAGAACAAAGTACTCTGATGTGTTCAGAAAGTCTCCTTTTTTCTTCCCCTGCTTGAAACTGAGGGAATGTTTCCCCCATATTTACCGTGGAAACTTGGTCAGGCTTCTGGAGGTAAATCTCACAATATTATGGGGACTCCCATAGGGTGGATCCCCATTGGTGGCTTTAACTCTCAGAGTTGTACACAGTGAGCTTCCAGAAATTCTTCACAGTTCAGGTCTTCCTGCCCTCCTGCCCGCCTCACCCCCTCACACACACACATGCTGGCACTGGTTCCTGAGGCATTTCTGCTCATGGAACTACTCTGGTAAGCACTCACTCCCTGTAATCACCAGTGTGTCTCTCCAGTGTTAAAGGCAACAGTTTGCCTCACTTTCCCCATCTCTTACATATCCAAGAGAGATGTAAATTTTTCAATCTCTTCAGCTTTTCATTTGTTCTTAGGACAGAGTGGCAACTTCCAAACCCCTTACATGTATAACTGGTTTTGCTTGTTTTGAGATATTTCTTTGGGAGATGAAACCTGTGAGCTGTCTACTCCAACATTTTGCTTTTGCCTTCATTTTTAAAGCTGATTTTAAAGAACAGAATTCTGTGTTGCTACTCCCGCCTCTGACCCATTCACCCAGTAATGTTTTCTTTCTGTGTTCTATTGTAATTTCTTTATTTTATGGTGATAAATATGTGTGTATCCTTACCAAGAGTCTCTTATATACAATATATACCCCCCTCCAATGCCACCCCACTTGCTTTAAATTCTTTTGCATTATTTATGGTTTTCATCAGGATAAATGACATGTCTACATATGATTTTCTTTGTATTTATTGAGCAAGGGATTTGCTAGACATCCTTAATCAAATTTGTTGGTTATACTTGCATTGGGTTTTATGCTGGTACTGGTTTTGTCCAAATTTCTCCATATATATTTGTTTCATTTTGCCTTTTGTGTACTTTAGGATATTAAATTATACTCCAATTATGCCTCAGTTAGACCAGTTGATTGTATCTCCAGGTTACTGAGACTCATATGTTTTTTCAACTTTTCTTTCTCTCAGTGTTTCAACTTGGATAATTTTTTTAAGTATAGTTTTCTTTTTCAGTTGTGTTCTGCTAATTGTATCCAATGCTTTTTCTTAAAATAAATATATATTGAATTATTTAATTCTAGTATTTTCATTTAGTTGTTTTTCATAGCTTGCCAAAATCCCCTGAATTTTTCATCCCTTAAAACATTATTACTAACTTTCTCTAGATTTGCTATTTATTATAGTAATTTTGAAGAACATGTCTATGTATTAAAATATCTGAAATTTTAAAATTTTTATATTGATTTTTTAATGCTGTGAATCACACTTTTCATACATTCCTCCTTTTTTTTTTGACCAAATTCTCAAATGCTACCTTCCCAATGTAGTCTTTCCCACTGATAAATATCTGGCATTAGAACCCAAGTGTGTCTGTTTATTTTTTTCATGAGAAAAAATTATTGTTCATGAGCATGCTTGCTCCATACCACCAGGATAATTTCTTCTTTTATGTTCATTGATAAAATTATGGCACATAGAAGCATACTAAACAAAAACTCTACCAATAAATTTTTTTCAATGAATAAATGTATTTTTTCATTCATGAATAGCTTTTAAACATTTTAAAAATAGTTTGAAATCATTTCCAGTGAATGCTTACCTCAGTATATTTTTATTTACTACCTTTTAAAAAAGTCAAAGTTATAGAGCTTTCCACATGTAAAGATCCTTCCATGCTTAGTGAGACATAACTAGTTTAGAAAATTTAGGGAGAAATATTACCATTAAGGGTTGTCAATGTCTTCTAAATATTTTCTAAGCCAAATAAATGAGTAGGAGTCCTCAGGGGACAGCTTCATCATTATAATTGCTTAAAGGTGTGAATGAGTGACAAGTAGATCATTCAAGATTCTCATGGGCAGTCAGGGAGAAGTATCAGTATACCTTTATATTTCAAGATCCTTAGCGACCGAAGAGTGTGAACATAAACTATGTAAGTGCCTGACAAATATTACAAATGATTATAAGTCAAATTCATATATGTACCATGTGTATATTAGAAAAGTGTATAACAAAAACATTTAATTAAAAACTCATTTTAAGGAGCTAGTATAAAGGAAAATAGAGGTAGGAGCAACAGGAAATGGGAAAACCTCAGAGAAAACGACCTTCCTGTTTTAACAATCAAGAAATTAATGTGGTGGATAATGTTTGTAGGAAAAAACTTGTTTTATTTGTTAGAAAAGAAAAACCATAATTTCAGCATTAAATAACAAGTGGGAGTAGATACATATTTGTATGATAATGAGAAAATTTATTTTAAACAAACAACAATGATCTATTTGCAAATTATCTAAAATTATACAGCCTCTCTACAGCATGATTATTTTTTTTAATTGAGAGCTACTTAGATCTAATTGATTGCTAATCTACTTTACCTAAATTTATAGTACTGTATGTTCACTACTCATTTAGGGTTTTGAAGTCTTATCACTAAAATGAACCTTTGACTCAATCATCCAATTAAATTACCCAGCTTCTCTCAGACTAAATAACTTCCCTCAGTTGCTGTGGTGTGAGGAGAGACTTTTCTCCTTTTTCACAAATTCTTATCAATATGAGCAAACCTTATCAATATATGCATAACTTTGAAAAAAAACACTGATTGCTAATGTATTCGAAGTTTTAGTATAGTTGAATAAAATATTTAAAAAATTAAAAATTTCTATTGATCATCCAACTAAAGGTAATATATGTGCCTTTGATTTATCTAATTCTTACTACAAATTAATTTTTTATAGAAGAATTCATTAAATATTTTGGTACATAGTATTTAGTTTCCTCTAGAAAGACGCTTGTAAGCAATATATGAGAATTTCTTTCATACTACTTCCAAAGCACAGATACCATCCTCCTTTTCAGTGTTTTACTACACAAAGAGCTGTAATACCTGTGTCTTATGTGTATGTCATGTATATTCCCAGAATTTACAGTGTAGGATACAAAATAATCATTCAATTAAAAAAATGTTGAGATTGTAAAATAATAAATTAATAACTGGAAATAACCTAACCAAGAATGCATTATCCCATCTGGTAGGGCTGGAAAATGTTTCCATCTACTGTGTATGAAAGGATCATAACAGAATGCCAGGATGGAAAAAACTATAATTAACTGTGTTTTTGTATGTTAGCTTTTTTCATTAAATTCAACATGATCAATCCTCTATAAATCAATACTATTTAAAATTTGAGTGGAGAATTGTACCATTTGTTTCTGGACCATGATGAGGTCAATATGCATATAAACTGAGAGTAAACATTTGGAAGCTTTTATAACCATGTAATGTATATAACTTATGACACAGCAATTTCAATTTCTAGGCATATATACAGATATATACACAAGGTTTCATAGCAACAATAGGTCTAGCTCCAAATTGAAACCAATGTAAGTGTACATTAACCACAGAATAAATGAGTAAATTTTGGTATATTTATGTCATTTAATTCTATCCCACAGTACAAAAATAAATTAATCAAAGCAATACATTTAATATGCATGAATTTCAGCAATACATGGTAAATGAAAAAGCAAGCAAATAAAACTATCAACAGTGCTATTTTATTCATATAAAGTTTTAAAACAGAAAACTGAAAAGTACTTTGAATGAGGATATAGTTTTCTAAATGTATATTAAAAATATCCATGGAAAGGCTAAATAAAAATTTTAACATACTGGTTACCTTTGAGGTGAAAAAGGGGCACAAAATTATAAGGTCTTTTTTGCTTTATAAATATTTTTGATTTTCTATCTTTTAAGTTCCTTTGTAAGTAGATAATTT
>NW_017731835.1:888144-889025 GCF_001890085.2 Hipposideros armiger | reverse complement strand
TCTCTCTCTCTCTCTCTCTGTTTCTCTTTCTTTCTTTCTTTTTTGATGGACTAAGACACTCTTTGTTCTAGTGGTCTGGGATTCCACACCCAAAAAGCAGGCTCTTTTATTTGGCATTTTCTCTCCAGGGACTTTTGGGGTACACTGAGGTGGCGTTCGCTGGGTTGTTTATAACTATGGCCAAAAAGTCCAAAAGTCTGGCTTTGTCTTTGGTCTCACTCTCTGGTCTCACTGTTTCCTTATTCCTTGTTTTTTTTTACTTTGTTGTTAGAGACATTTGAACAATTTCCTGGCCTTTTTTATGATCAAAGTAGTGGGCCAGGACCATTATGATCCTGTCAGGTAAAGGACAATAAGCTTCCTTTTCATTGCCCTACACTCTGAGGCTCAGGAGGACACATGAACTCTAACAGTCCTAAAATACAGAAGTTTACATTACTATTAGCAAAACTTAGTTGTTACTATTGTGGAGAGCTTAGTTTTTTCCAGTAACCAGGAAACTGATTGCGAGACAATATGAAACATAGACCAATAATCTAAGAATTGTGTCCTATTTAGCAGAGAGAGAGAGAACACTTAACTCTACTAGTTTATTTTTGATATTTAAATATGTTTGATTGATTACACTTAGCTTAACTATATATAAAACTCTCAAGACTTTTCAAACGTTTTACAACTTTCTTGAAAACACATATCATTTCCTTTCATATTCGAATCCATAACCTCTAAAACCTTAATATTTACTGACAATTAAAAAAGCAAGCAATTAGCATTTTCATTGGCAAATCCAGGAATATATTTTGTAACCTTAAAAAGCATAGGTTTTTGTAATAAAACACAAGATATATTTATTAACACATCTAAATCTATCTTTGACTATT
>NW_017731835.1:883702-884569 GCF_001890085.2 Hipposideros armiger | reverse complement strand
TGGACATTATTTGTCAGCAATTACACAAGACACAAACTTTACTGTTTTAGTCTACAAATGAATCACTGACTATACAAATAATAGATATGCATCCTGATAAGTAACAGATTCTGTCACTTCTTTCAATGTCTGTTGAAGATATCTCCGTGCAGTTGTTATTCATGCACAGACAAAAAGTAGGTCATTTTGCTGATCTCTTGTCAAATGATGCAAATCTATCCTTATCATGTTACAAAATGGATAATAATTCAAGTGGTAATTAATAAAGTTGAAAGTGCAGCAGATAAATGAAAGCTGATAGCACTGGAAGAGAAATTAGAAATAAACCATGAATGGAGTTATAGTGAAAATACTTGACCTTGAAAATGTTGAGGATGCTGCTTTCTAGAGACTCTAATAAAACATAGTGAAAGTGAACTTGCCAACATAAATGAGGACAGTGATTGTAACAAAAAAGTATGAAGATGTCTTAGAGAAAGTCATGCCAGCTAAATATTTCACATTAAAGTTTAAAGCCACTGTCAGAGATATTTTTAACAGTTGAAAGTACAAAGGAGTAAATGCAGGTGGCCCATCCAGACTTAGAAAGGAGTATGACAAGCTGCTAAGTAATTGGAAAGATGATCTCTATTAGAAGTTATAAAATAAACACAAGGCAAACATTGTTCAAACTATTTTTTTGTTTTTAAACAACACCCAATTATTAATTCAATTTCTATAGGTCAGAAGTCTGAGCATAGCATAACTGGTTTCTTTTTTAGGTCCTGGCCTCATGATCCACTCCATAGGACCTCTCAATCATCTATTGATGGGCATTTCAGTTGTTTCCATATCTTGGCTATTGTGAATAATGCTGAAGTAAACATA
>NW_017731835.1:876056-880117 GCF_001890085.2 Hipposideros armiger | reverse complement strand
ATGTAGTATCCTATGATGTGGATGTTGTTATGTTTGATGTAGTCCCACAGGTCCCTTAAGTCATCTTCATTGTTTTTTATTCTTTTTTCCTTTTTGGTTTTCTAATTGGGTGTATTCTGCTACATTGTTTTCTAAATCACTGATTCGATCCTTTGCTTAATCTAATCTGCTATCGATTCCTTCTAATGCATTCTTCATTTCAGTTATTGTATTCTTTATTTCTGACTCATTCTTTTTCATGGTGTCTTTGTCCTTCTTTATGGTTCCTATCCCTTTCTTAAAATTCTCACTAAGTCATTACAATCTTATAATCAGTGTTTTAAACTTTGTCTCTAGTAGGTTGGTTGTGTCCATTTCATGTAGTTCCATTTCTGGAGGTTTCTTTAGGACATTTGTTTGTTTGTTTGTTTGTTTCCTCATTCTGGCTGCTACTCTGTGTTTGCTTCTATGTATTAGGTAGAGCTCCTATGTCTCTCAGTTTTTGCTGGGTAGCCTTACGTAGTATGAGTCCTGTGTGTTCCAATGGCACAGTCTCCCTGATCTCCTGTGCATTTGTTCCATGAGCGTTCCGTGAATGTGTTGTGTGTATTCTGTTGTAGTTGAGCCTTGATTCCTTTGGCGTATCAGTAGGTAGAATTGACTACCAGGCTGACTAACTCTGAGGATTGGCTACTCCGACAGTCTGAGCTACTGTTTGGGGGCTGACCTCTTAGAGGAGGCTTCGCCCCAGGGAGGGGCTTCTGTGCAGCCCAATGTTAGTCTGCCCATTACAGGCCACTGGTTATGTGGTCAGATCCATAAAGCTATATGTGGTTGACTATTGCCCATGCTGGACCTAGAGGCATGTGGGGGTGACCTCGCTGTAAACTGAGGC
This sequence comes from Hipposideros armiger, assembly GCF_001890085.2. NCBI lineage: Eukaryota > Metazoa > Chordata > Mammalia > Chiroptera > Hipposideridae > Hipposideros > Hipposideros armiger. Next base: position 879,243 of record NW_017731835.1, on the reverse strand, counting down.
CAGCTGCCACCAGTATTGGGCTTGAGGCAGCTTAGAAAAAGACCCAGGGTTCCCTTTAGGCCTACTGCCACCTAGTAATCTATCCTTAATAAGTGTTTTTTTAAAGATATAAAAACACTTTAATGTTTAAATAATTGTATCAAATAAATATTATATTCTATTTTTCGTTTCCCTTTATATTGCTAACAAATATTAAAATGTTTTCATATGTTGATAATTTTTATGGTTTATGGAACAGTCATAATTTTTGTACTGATTAATAAGATTATTTTCCATAATTTTAGTTTTCACAGCCATTTTTCTAGTTCCACAGTACTCTGCAAAACAACTACCTGCAAGTGAAGCCTGAAGACTATCCATGGGACCAAACTTCTACTCGTGTATACTGCTGTAAGCTTCATTATATATAAATATTTTTAATTATGACATCAGACACTTAGATATACAGCTATGTTTTCAAACTTCAAATAATGCAATGATTACATTTCTAGATTTCTGATTTTGTTTATTTTTCTCCCTGCTCTTTTATTTTGTTCTAACCATTGATAATACTGTGATGCTAATTCTAAGAGTGTATGTGAAGTTTCCTAGTATAATTTGTGTAACTTAAGTAATGTTCACAGATGTTTAATTAGCTTCTGTACAATCACATAGTTATTTTAAAGATTACAGATTTAGCTTACAAATTCCTTCGAACATCCAAATAAAAAGTTAGAGACCTTGAGACAGTCTGACAATTTGTAAAATCCAGACAGGATCAGAGCAGGGAAAAATGAACATATGTTTAAAGCATATTGCGCTTATCTAATTGTGTGCATTTGTTAAATTGTTTGAAGGGAAGATGCTGCATTTTGTGAGAAATAAGCCTGGAAATTATTGTATGGGCAATTTAGATAAAAATGAAACATAACCCACATTTTCAAATAACCAAACATTTATAGTCAAAAGAAAAAGAATTGCCCTAACATTCCATGTGCTTTTGGTTTCTTTGTTGGAGATTAANAAGAGACACAGAAGATTTGTAGCTATTTGGGTTAATGGAAGGAAGTGTTCTGGGAGGCTTACCCCTAAGGTCTCCCTGACCTTTAAAGTATTTAGTAGGTAGTTAATGATCTACTTTTGAAGGAGGTAATGCATGTTTATCCCTTCTGTTTTGCACGTACCCTGGGTGTATATAAGGATGTTGGAAAATAAACTCGGGGCTTCAGTATTTACTGGAGTCCTCCGGGTAACTCTCTCTCTTCTGTCTCTTTTCTTAATCCTAACAGCCCCCTCAGGACTGTTCGAGATATCGGCTGGCTCCGATAAAGTTATATGAGTTTTTTAAAAATAAATTTTGAATATTTACCCCTTATCAAATGTATCATTGGCATATATCTATCTCCATTCAGTAGGATGTCTTTTTTTGTTGTTGATGGTTTCCTTTGCTGTGCAAAAACTTTTTAGTTTGATAGAGTCCCATTTGCTTATTTTTTCTTTTGTTTCCCTTGTCTAAGGAGATATATCAGCAAACATATTACTAAAGGTAATGTCTGTGAGTTTACTTCCTGTATTTTGTTCTAGGAGTCTTATGACTTCAGGTCTTCCATTTAAGTCTTTAATCCATTTTGAGTTTATACTTGTATATGGCGGTGGTCCAGTTTTAGTTTTTTGCATGTATCTATCCTGTTTTCCCAGCTTCATTTATTGAGTAGACAGCCTTTTAGCCCAGTGTAAATTCTTTCTTCCTTTGTCATAGATTAAATGACCATATATGCCTCAAATTATTTCTGGGCTATCTATTTTATTTTATTGATTTATGTGTCGGTTGTTATGCTAATACCATGCTGTTTTGATTACCGTAGACTTGTAGTTTAGTTTGATATCAGGTAGTGAGATACCTCCTGCTTTGTTCTTATTTCTAAGATTGTCATGACTATTCAGGGTCCTTTATATATAGTTGCATATAAATTTTTGAATTATTTATTCTAGTTTCATGAAAAATATCATTAGCAGTTTGATAGGGATTGCACTGAATCTATATATTGCTTTGGGTAGTATGGACATTTTAAACTATATTAATTCTTTCTATCCATGAGCATGGTGTATGTTTCCATTTATTTGCTCTTTTTAAATTTTTCTCTTCTATGTCTTATAATTTTCTGAGTACAGTTCTCTTACTTAGTTAAATTTATTCCTATGTATTTTTGATGCAATTGCAAAGAGATTGTTCTATTAATTTCTCTTTTTGATAGTTCATTAATGGTGTATAAAATTCAACTGATTTCTGAATATTAATTTTGTATCCTGCTTTACTAAATTCATTTATCAGTTCTAATAGTTTTTTTGTTTTGTTTTGTTTTGTTTTGGTGGAATCTTTGGAGTTCCCTTTATATAATATCATCTACAAATAATGACAATTTTACTTCTTCCTTTCCAATTTGGATACCTTTTATTTCTTTTTCTTGTCTAATTGCTGTGGCTAGAAGTTTTAGTACTATGTTGAATAAAAAAGTGGTAAAAGTGGGCACCCTTGTATTGTTCCTGATCTTAAGGAGAATGCTTTTCGCTTTTCCCTATTGAGTATATTAGCTGTGGGTTTGTCATATATGGCTTTTATAATTTTGAGATATGTTCCCTCTGTTCCCACTTTGCTTAGAGTTTTTATCATAAATGGATGCTGGATTTTGTCAAGTGCTTTATCTGTATCTCTTGATATGATCATATGATTTTCATTTTGTTTGTGTGATGCATCACATTAATTTATCTGTGGATATTTAACTAACCTTGCTTTCCAGGAATGAATACCACTTGATCCTGGTGTGTAATCTTTCTAATGTATTGCTGAATTTGGTGTGCTAATATTTTGTTGAGGAGTTTTACATCTATGTTCATTAGGGATATCATCCTATAGTTCTTTGTTTTTGTAATGTCTTTGTATGGTTTTGGAATCAGGGTGATGGTGGCCTCATAAAATGAATTATGAAGCCTTCCCTCCTTCTATGTGTTTTGGAATAGTTTGAGAATAGTTGTTAATTCTTTTTTGAATGTTTGGTAACATTCACCTGTGAAGCCTTTGGTTCAGGACTTCTGTTTGTTGGTCCAGACTTTTAGATTACTAATCCAATTTTGTTGGTAGTAATTGGTCTATTCAAATTTTATGTTTCTCCTTGATTCAGCTTTGGAAGACTATGTTTCTAAGAATTTA
>NW_017731835.1:874235-875394 GCF_001890085.2 Hipposideros armiger | reverse complement strand
CTTTTGGTGTTATATTTGAGACACCATTGCCTAACCCAAGGTCACAAAAATGTACTCATATTTTCTTCTAAGAGTTTTATGGTCTAAGCTCATACATTTAGAACTATGATCCATTATCATTTAACTTTTGTGTATAGTATGAAGAAGGCATCCAGTTTATTAGATTTATTTAATATGGATATCCAGTTGTCCTGGCATCATTATTGAAAAAACTATTAATCCCTTTCCCCCACCATTTAATTGTCTTACCACATTTGTCAAAGTGAATTGGCCATAAATAAAAGTTTATTTCTGGATTATCAATTCTATTCTATTAATCTATATGACTGTACTTAAACTAGTGTCCTGCTGTTTTTATTGCAGCTTGGAGTAAATTTTGAAATTGGGAAGTGGGAGTCTCATAACGGTGTTCTTTTTTACAAAATCGTTTTGGCAAAACAGGATCATTCAATTTCTATATTATGTAATTTTACAGTCAGCTTGTCAAGTTTGCAAAGAAGGCAAGTGGCATTTTCATAGGAATTGGGTTAAATCTACCAATCAATTTAGGGAATATTCTTGTCTTAACATTATAAGACTGATCCATGAACATCTTATTTAGATTTTTAATTCTCTTCATTTATTTAGATCTTAATTCTTTTCAACAATGTTTTGTAAATTTCACAGTATAAGTTTTATACTTTCTTAAATATGTTTCTACATATTTTACTCTTTTTGCTTCCATTGTAAATGGAATAGTTTTCTTAATTTAGTTTTCAGATTGTCATTGCCAGTGTGAACATAAAATTTAATTTTGTACAGTGATCTTGTGCCCTGGCCACCCACTTCTTTGTCTGCACTTCTATGATCAAACACAGCAATCAGAGACAGGAAAATAGATCAACAACAGATAGAGGACACGTCCGTTTCTGCCCACCTTGTCTTCTACAAGCTGTGTGCAGATTGTTTCTGGAACAGGTACACAGCTGCCTGCATGGAGCTTGGAGTGAGGAATGGGTAGATTCTACTGTGCTAAGAGATGAAAGTGAAATGAACTTTAAGCTTTCCCCTAGAAGTTGAGAGCCTTTAACAGACTCCAGAGTTACAAAATAATATATATCACACAGATTCTGCCAGTGCAGTTGTTGTCTCGGTGAAGAGACAAGAGTAATGGTTCTTC
>NW_017731835.1:870763-871949 GCF_001890085.2 Hipposideros armiger | reverse complement strand
TCAATGAAAGCGACAAGCCAAAAATTAAGGAGGTAAGCCTTTAAATACTTGCTGCAATGGTAAAGCCAAAGGATAAATCCGGAGAAACACCAATTCCCCTGGTTCTGTTTCCCCGCGGAGTGTCAGATGGATCAGCCCAGACTGGAGGATATCTCATGGTGGAGGGAGCCCAACAGAAATGGCTGTGGCAGTTTTATGGACCCTGAGTTTGGAGAAAAGGCAGAGAACAGCTAAGAGTAGAAAAGGACTGTGTACTTCGTCAAAATGAGAAAACCCATCTTTAGGGTTTTTTCTCCTTCCTTTCCCCATGAGAAGGCCTCAACAGAAGCACCTGAGAGGCTCTCTGGCTAAGGCCACAGATGAAGAGACCGAGAAATGAAAGTGCCTGAACTAGGAGTGCAAGTGTTGAAACAGTGCAAATATTGTCTTCTTGGGTGCAGCTCCCCTCAGGCACTGGAATGCACTGGCTGTGACCAAATCTGGTGTGGGAATGGTGAGTCTTCCCCGTGCGGCGCACCAGGGAAAGCCTTTGTCAGGCCTACAGTCAGCACTGAAAAGTCACACATAGGTTTTAACCAGGAGTTGGATTCTTCAAGGATATTGGTCCATGAATTCATTCTGTGAAGATATGAATAATTATAATTAATACCTTGCTGAGTTCCTGGCACTTAATATATACACAGGATATTTCTTGAATAATTAGTATTTTAAAAAATTTTAATGAAATCTTGTGTGTGTGTGTGTGTCTGTTTTCGCAGCTTACAGAACATTAACCTAGCAGTATGGTTCTGGCAAAAATAACATAATAATAAAAATCAGTAATTCAATTTTAGGTTTGCCATTACAGGATGCTGTTATTTTCCTTAGAGATTTAGTTTACTTAAATAATATTAGTAGTTTATAAAAGGTGCAGTTGTTCTTTTTAGCTTTGTGGTTAATGGTAGTTAGCTTCTCATCTCTCTATTTTATTAATACCGAGCCATAAGGTAAACCAGTATATTGGCGTGCTCAGGCTGCTGTTTTATCTTTCCCAAGCACTACACAATCTTAATGCAATTCAAAAATAGAGAGCACTATTAGCAGGTAATATTTCAAAAAATAACAAAGAACAGAATAAGAAAAATCTCACATACAGTTTAGTACTTGCCTTACATAACAGTAATTTATTTAATATAGTACACATTTT
>NW_017731835.1:863922-865758 GCF_001890085.2 Hipposideros armiger | reverse complement strand
GGGGAGGAAGGTAAATTTTTTTTCCTGGTTATTACATGCAGTTTTACTGTCACAACTTTGCTCTCAGAACTTGAGAAGCTCTGGCCCCTTTATTACTGCTTATGGGGACAAAGGCTCATATCCTGTCTGCTGGTTTCAGGTATCTATCATCTGCTATAGAAATGCACTCCCACTCTCAAAATGATATCCTCCAGGATTTATTCTTTGGTAACTCATTCAACTATTTTATGGAGCCAACTATGTTTGGATGATGAAACAAATGGTATACCAGTGACTTCACAGGATTTATTTTTTAATGTAGGATAAGTGAAGTTTTTCCTGAGTACAGAGGCAATATTGAATAATGTGATATGCAGTGGACATTCTACAAGTTCTGAAATAATCATCCTGGGCAGAGAAAGCAAATCTATACCTGGAATATGTATCTCTCTTTGTAGGGAAACGATTTTGCCTCCCGCTCATTCCTTAATGAAAAGTATAGACTCTACTAAACCTGTTACCTGCTGGTAGGTTTTCCAGGGCATGATGACAGTTTGGGGCTCAAGGTTAGCTTTTTCTATCAGCGTGCTGCTTTCTCAGTAGTAAAAGTAGCCAGATTAGCCTTTATGAGAGAAATGTCACATTTTTAAGTCTGTGCTTATCCTCACTCTCAATCACCACGAACACTTTTTACATGAGTCGAGGCTATTAAGCAAGCATAGAGATGGCTGAGGAAAACTTCTGACTGACATCTGAGGTACTGTATGTAACAGTTTCTATGTCCCTCATTAGAGTAATAACTTCTAGAGGGCATTCATGAGATATTGAAACACCTTCACACTCTGATCCATCCTGAGAGAGCCATCCATGTGTATTCCCTTTGTCTCAAATGTTCCAATCTTGTTCTTCCCAATTCCCCCATTGGCAAGTCAATCAGTTATCCATGGCCTGTGAGTCAGTAGGCTNATTGTGAAAGTATTCCTCCCATATCGTTAGTTAGCATATCCATCGCCTCAGATATTTATTTTTTTCTAGAGAACATTTATGTTCTACTTACTTTCTTAGCAAATTTCAATTATACAATACAGTGTATCAACTATAGTCACCAAATTATATATTAGATCCTCAGACCTTTAATCATCTCATAGTCAAAAGTTTGTACCCATTTAGCAAACTCTCCCTATTTTCTCCTATACCCCCAGTCCCTGGCAACCACTTCTCTGCTCTCTGTTTCTTTAAGTTTGATGTATTTTTTTTAAGACCTCACACATAAGTGATACCATGCAGTATTTGTCTTTCTCTGTCTGGCTTATCTCACTTAGCACAATGGCCGTAAGGGCCATCTGTGTTGTCACAAATGACAGAATTCCCTTCTTGCCACGGCTGAATAACATAGTATTGTATTTTATACATATCTTCTTTTTGACATTGTTTATTTTTTTCAGTTACAGTTGACATTCATTATTATTTTATATTAGTTCCTGGTGTGCAGCATAGTGGTTAGACATTTACATAACTTACGAAGTGACCTCCCTGACTAGTACCCACCTGGCATACATAGTTATTACAGTATTATTAATTATATCCCCTATGCTTTACTATACATCCCCATGACTATTTTGTAACTACAAATTTGCATTTCTTAATCCCTTCACCTTTTTTACCCAGCTCCCCAAACTCCCTCCCCTCTGGCAACCATCAGTTCGCTGTATCTATGAGTCTGTTTCTGTTTTGTTTGTTCATTTATGTGTTCTTTAGATTCCACATATAAGTGAGATCATATGGTATATGTCTTTCTCTCTCTGGCTTATTTCACTTAGCATAATACCCTCTAAGTCCAATACATTGTCTCAAAAG
>NW_017731835.1:861942-863104 GCF_001890085.2 Hipposideros armiger | reverse complement strand
GTTTACAAAGATTTATTTATACACAACTTAAAGTTTCTCTTTCAGAATGCTATTATTATAATGAACATTTTGGGACAACATAAATGTTCAACTTGAGGTAATTTTTATTTAGATAATTATAAACATAAACATAGGATAGAATACTATTGCAGTAGAATCTTTTGCAAATAATGGTATTAAAATATTGAATGATCTAGGGAAATGTTGCTATTGTAATGTTATATGCAAAAGCAATCTATAATATAAAACCATGGGATATTTAAAAAATATATTTTATGTCTATCTTTGTGTGTGTTTGTTTTAGTATAGTTAGAAACCTATCAAATTTTGTTACTAATTTCTATTGTGAGAATTCAGAGGATGTTTATTTTCAATGCAATGTTGCAATCTCTTTACAGATTTAATTTTTCAACCTTGTACAAAATAATTTATAGCAGTTACCAGAGGGTAAAGGTGTGGGAGGGTAGAAGAGAATAAAAGGGGTAAAATACATGGTGATGGAAAAACTGACTATGGGTAGTGAACACATATACATTATATAGATGATGTATTATAGAACTGTACACTTTTAACCTATATAGTTTTGTTGACCATTGTCAGCCCAATACATTTTAATTTAAAAATATAAACAAATATAATAATTTATAACAAGGTACTAAACAGTGGCCAAACATATTTGGTTAAGCCAATCAGTAAAATGGTCAATTGCAATGGAAACCCACATCATAACTGTAGAATTTATATAGCGCAGACATGAAAATTCAGATTATTACTGAAAAAACATTGCACCTGCAATAGGAATTTGCTCAAATTTTGACAATAGTAAATGGTAGACCCAGGATTTGATATAGAGCTCCAACTTCTAAAGTAAAATAATTTTTTCTATATAAAGTATGCTTTGTAGTGAATAAAAATCTATGTACAAATTAAATTTATATCACGTTGATTAACATAGGTGCAACACATCCTTTTATAATCCATAATTGTGGATTTTTTCATTTGATTTTGAAAAGCTCCTCATGTAAATATTGTGTCCCGGATTTTTTTTCTGTTAAATCCTATTATTGAACATTACACTATGTCATTTTTACTTTTGTTCCTTGTCTTCCAAATGGAAGTTAAGTAAGAGTGAAGTTTAAGTTCTCACTTCTCATTAAACGAA
>NW_017731835.1:826670-861062 GCF_001890085.2 Hipposideros armiger | reverse complement strand
AGATGGAACTTACCCAAAGAGCCGCATGTGGCTCACAAGCTGCAGCTTGCCGACCTCTGAGCTGTGATATTAGAATTGAAAGCAGCAATTTTACAATGGCGAGAGCAGGAGAAATTATTTCATGTACAATCAAGGCAGAGTCCCAGCTGAACTCCTTGCATAAAGCTGAGAACCTATAGAAATTAATTTATTGAGGGTCAGAAGGGTAGAATAGAGAAAAGCATTATTAGAAGTCATAAAGGTTTATAACTGTCTAGATTTAAAGAAAGATATGCATCTTTATATGGAAGCTACACGCCAAGTCTATAGTAAGATATTTTTAAAAATTAAAATTCATATTATAAATAACAAAGAGACAATCTCATCAGTAACTAGAGATGATAAATGGGTATATGAAACATGCTAATTAGATTGACAGCAGAATTCTCATCAGAAAATTGAAGAAAACATTTGTTGAACTAGAATTCTATACCCAGATCAGTAATCATTTAAGAGTGAGTGGGATATACAGATATCTTAAACTGAGTGGGTATCACTCATGAGTTTATAAATGAGTTACTAAAGTATATAAATCCAGAAGGAAAGGTTGAGATGCATGTAGCAATTTAGCAAAACAAGCAAACAAAAAATTGGTAAATTTTTGGTAAATATAATTAATCATTGACTGAATAAAAGTATATAGTTTTCTTTAAAGTTGAAAACATAATGAACTTCAAATTCCAGATAGCATAATTGGAAGGAATGAAATTGTATTGCAGTATTCTAAAATTCCTGTATTTTTTTCATAAGGTGATAAGAGATAGTTATTATATTAAGACTTTATGAAATCAAGTAGATTTGTTAAAAATTAAAAGGCTGCTACTAAACGAGTATTATAGAAATACATTTCTTCAGAAAGTTGAAAACAAAAAGTTGATTTGTAAAACGTAAGGAAGAAAGTGAATAAAAAATAGAAAATATACAATAAATAAAAATTTAAAAATAGGATGTCAAATTAAGTGATAACAAAATAAACAAAAAACTCAAACCCAAATCAGCCAAAACCAAACCAAAAAAATTCAAAAGATCATTTAAAAACAACAAAGTTATATGTAAAACTTTTTTTAAAAGTATGACATTTTCTTATAAAATAAAAGGGGACCTAAACACATGGAAAGCTCTATATTTTCAAGGCATCAATATCATGGTGATGGCAATATCATAATAATCTAAATAAGGTTATAAAGAAATTGACAAAATATTCCTGAAATTTACAGTCATTCCCCTCTACCCCTTCCAAAATGCACATATAATATAGTAAAAGATTTCTCAAATTTGATGGTGGTTTAGTCTTTGTACCAGGTAATATCAAAATTTTTGTACACTTCTCTATTATAGGAATATTTCATAACTTAAAAAAATTGAGATTATCATTTTAAAATTGCTTTTATTTCTTTGTAGATAATTACAGTGACTATACATTAGGAAAAGTAAAACATTTTTAAACTCATCAAAATAATACTTCATTTCAAATTATACTTATTCACCTGTGGTTGCTTACCCACATCATTTAAACTTATTTAGTAAAATAAGTAAATTCATTCCCCAAGCACTTTGTTTCATAGACAATTGGTAATTGTGTTTGGGAAAACCAATTTAAAAGTTTCAAAAGCATCATATTCTTTCAATAGTTTATATTTTCTTCCCTTTTAGAGAATCTTAAAGAGAAAGTAATATGTTGCCAAATCAGGAGTTTAAAGCCTATTCCAAGTGCATAAATTAAAAGAAAACATACGTTTTGAGGATTACTATTTAAAATATTGGTTATTTCATAGATTATTATACGGGAAAGTATCTTCTTCTCCAAAGCTTTCAGAAGTCACCCCCTAAATCTGTGCATATTTTTACATGATTTATATTCTCAGGGTTCTATCTATGTATTCCTCTGTCTTTGAGGGCTACCTCTGAACAGCTATGTGAAATCAGCTCTTCAGGAGTCACAGAAGAAAGACATTCATACAGAGCATGAGTGAATTATAAAATGCAACTAAAATTATCGTTGTTTTTATTGTTGTTGAGCTTGTTTGAGGAATCACATTGAGGTATATCTTGCAGTGTGGAACTTCCCACCATTCTAGCAGAGCTTCTCGTCTCCTCTCCATCTCTTCCCTTTGCAGAAAGTTCTGGGTCTCTGAATTTATCTTCTATGTTATATAGCATATTCTGTTCCTTTCCTTGTCAAAGTTCACAAGATCCTTCAGATTTCCACCATTCAGGTTCAGCATTTCTTGCAGTAGTCTTCCATAAACAATATAAATATGTAAGTTAGAGAATATACTAAAGGTCATACATGCTATGGAGAGAAAAAATACAGAAAAGGGGAAAAGGAGTGCGAGTGGATGGGACTATTAGAGGGGGGATTGTGATTTATAACAGGGAGATAGAAAGGCCTCACTGAGTGTTTTGTTCAGTTTACAAATATACAGTTAATTGTGATATATTAATTCCTAAGCAGTTAAAACCAGGACTCTACCCTAACATGTCTTCAAATTCTGGGTTTTATGGTTCAAAGATAAATCACTGCCCTTGACCTCTTGGGGTTTGCTGTTTACTAATCCTTTGTACACTCTTTTGGAATTCAGCTTTCTGGTACAGGTATTTTCTTGGCTCAGGATCTTGGTTACCAATGTTCCTTGGTCAGAGCTCTCTATCCAAATCTATACTCTTCAGAACCCCATTCCCATAGGATTCACTCAACTAGTTTTTTGATTAGGTCAACCCTTCCTTCAGTTCCCAGGGTGTGAATCACACACATCCAAAAACATGATGCAGTCCGTTTCAAAGCCATCACTCAGAGATGAACTGCTAATTATGATGATGCAGTAATGTTCAAGATATTTGGAATTCTCATTTGGAATTGTCCTCAGAACTCAGGCATAGTCTCTTGGATTATATACAGTGAGTGTGTAACTGTTATAATTCATTATTCATATATAAAACTACAAATTAGATAGATAGATGATAGATGAGAGATGGACAGATAGATCTGTAATCTTGAGTATATTATAATCCAGAACTTTCTTTGACCATATGTTTGGTTTTAGAGAACAAAAAAGTAAAAATGTATTCTGACCTATATTTGATAAAATCATAATACTGGTTTGCTAATGGGGGGGGGTCTGTGTAACATTTTAATGTTTTGAAAGAAACAGAACATAAATTGGGATTGCAATCATTGTATTGTTATAAATACTATTTTAAGACCACCCAATTTCTATTATGTTTTAATTATGTATTTGATATCGTGACTATGTAGTGTGACGTGAACAAAAAATAGGATTAGAAATGTAAAATTCTTTCAAAAACCTAACATTTATGAGAGCATAATATTTGCAATTACTTGCTTTTTTAAACAAAATATGAATTACTCTTAAGTTTGATTCATCTTTCAAAGAAACAAATGATAAAATGTGTTGAGCATTTATAAAATACAAAAATTTTTATGAACAAACATGAAAAGCTATATAAAATACTTATATTTGCAAATACATGCAGAAATTAAATGACTTTTTAAATCCTTGCTGTAACTTTCACTACAAAGCCTTTGAATTTAGGATCAACTTTTAATGGACAGTCAACTCAACATAATAATTTTCATTCTTAAAACAACTTGTCAATTATTTTGTCATTCCTGTGGTTACATTGTGTTTATGTCAACCAAATCACATTAAAGCATTATGTATATGAGCAACCATTTTGTCATTCATAAGTTCTTGCTTCAGAATTACATTATTGAAGCATTAACAATAATTAGGTTTTGCAGTTTTGGCAAAAGAGAAGTTAAGAACGTGTCTACTAATCGTTACTTATGTAAATACATAAGTGTTTACTTATGTAAAATACAACTTGCCATAGTATCTGAGCAAACAAGATACAAGGGCTTCAACTTCAACTATGGATACATACATACTGCTCCTATCTTGGGGCACCTTTCACATCAATTCTAGAGATAGAGCATTCTCTATGGGAAGGGTGCAGGAGAAATCTCCAAATTTATTACCTTATTTGTGAAAAAGAAAGGAACAATGGAAACATGCATGCACACACACCGAGAAGCCTTGTCTCCTTAAGAACACTCTTAATTGCCAACTCTTTTCTCTCCAATGTTGCTTTTGTAGATCGAGGTCCTCCTCCCAATTTCCTTAGTTGACAATCCTCTAATCCAACTTTTTATGAGATTTCAATTTTCATTTGTGCCAGGAAACACATTTTAAACCTATGATGTACCACCAGAAGTTTAAAACTGGTGGTGGTAAGTCTAGATAAAACCTTTTCTAAAATTGTGGAACTCTGATGCCCAAATGTTGTCACGACTACCCACCCCCACTCCCTCACTTCTCTTTATGGGAAAGGAACGGGGCAATTTGCTCATTTATCTCACAGCCTTGCCTGCCAAGCAACGGGAGTAGCAACTTTCTGTTCATTAGAATTTCTCTGGAGACAGAATCCGTAGAAGTGGTAGAGATGAAAGTATTTAGAGGAATGCTAATGGGACTGGTAGTAGCAAGTGGGAAGAATAGGAGTCTCAAATTTATTCATGTGGATAGCGGAGGCAGGATTGGTTTTTAAAATAGTTTTAAGGGGGAAAAAAACTATTTATGCAAGATGTTTAACCAGGCCAAATATTTTTGGGCTATCAGTGAAAGCTTATAATAAACTTATTGTTATTACTCTATCTATAGTAGTTAGTTTCCTAAACCTTTACTTTTTTCTTTGTCTATTTCTTTTTCATTATTTATTAAATTTATTTGGATGTCATTGGTTAGAAAACTTATATAGGTTTCAAGTGTACATTTCTATAATACATCATCTATATATTGCGTTATGTGTTCACTACCCAGAGTCAGTTCACCTTTCATCACCATATATTTGACCCCATTTACCCTCATCTGCCACCCCGCCCCCCCCTTTCCTTCTGGTAACCACTAAACTATTGTCTGTGTCTATGAGTTTTTGTTTCTTTGTTTGTTTGTCTTGTTCCTTTGTTGCTTTCAGTTTTATGCCCCACATATGAGTGAAGTCATATGGTTCTTGATTTTCTGCCTGACATATTTTGACCTTTACTTATTTTTTAAATTGCTCCCTTTGATTCAAAATGGGAAGGAAAAGATCCTTAACGTGTTTTACAAATTGTGATTGCCTTTTACTCTTCCGGATTACTAATGTAGCACCCATTGACACTTAACACATTAACATGTCTGGAAAAAATTATTTTGTCTTAGAAGTGATGTAGTTGATTCTCCAATACCCTCTTTTTAATACATCACTTGAAGGCTCTTGCTTAAGTTAAACCCCACTTCAGGCACACAGGTTACATTTATAAACAACTTACTCTCTACTACTTTTAGGGAGGTAGAGTTCCAGCTCCATCTAGCAGCCCCAGAAATATTCTTATTGCAGGATTCCAACCTATAGCTCTTTTTATTAATCAGCTCCTTGACTTCACTAAACAAAAATAGATTTAACCTTTCTAGACATTTCTATCTTGCAATGTCAATATCTTCTTCTTTATATCAGAATTTTCAGCTGAAGACAAAAATGTTTTAACATAGTGGCTAGTGTTGCATTTATGATTAGAGAAAAAATCAAGCTCCCAGCTACACCAATCCTGAGCCAAAACTATACCCATGAACTATTATGATGTGAAGAAAAATCTACTCATGTTGTGATTACATACTATATTTATAGAAATGTGTTTTTTTCATCCATTAGTACACATATACATACCTGCATGTAAACATGTGGACATACATAAAAAGTAGCCTCAGAGAAGAAAGAGATGCAACATGTGAGCTATTTCATTTGTTAATTTCAATACGGTATATAGATACGAATGTGTGTTTGTATATTTGTGTGTATGAAAGGAAGTACTGTTAATGATCATGCCAAGATAGTAGGCATAGACCAGTATTGTTTCTGGCAAAATATGATGTATATGTGTACACATGAACACATATATCACAGGCTACACATATTAATGTAAATTCATTCTTTCTATTTCAGCTGGTTCTTTTGAGATCAACAATATGTATATGCAGGATTTGACATCTAGTCATTCTACTGAAAGCTCACAAAAGTGTAACTCATGACTTGCCATAGCCGAGCTCATGTTTGTTATAAATTTGGTAGTTACACTACCTAATTTAAAATTTCTGAAATAGTAATAGCTCAGTAAAGTCAGGGGTCTGAAAGTGTTTATATCTACACATTATGTAGGTAAATAATATTTCAAATTGTATGGACTTCTATTAAGTATGATTTGATGTATCCTTCTAATAAACCTCTGCCTGTAAAAAAATAAAAAAAATAAAATGGGCAGTAAACTAAAAACACATTTAACAAACAGAGTCAGCTGGTGTTTTCAATGCAGTGTTTTGTTTTAAGTCATTTTGTTTTTTCATGTTAGTTTACCAAGGACTACATTGACATTAAATATTTTGTAAGTTCAAAAGGCTAAGAGAATCTGTTTGAAGCTTTTTCTAGGAAGGACTAAGTGGAATAGATTGGACCTTAGATTGGTCCTAAAACGTAAAGATCATTGGGATCATTAAGAAGAAGAAGGGAGGGCATGGACAATTAATATTACCAGCTGTTAAAATCTTTCTCAGCCTTATTGTTTGTCTTCTTCAAGTGATAGAAGATAAGAGGTATAAAAGCCATATATACACATCTGTATATATACACATCTGTATATATACACATAGGTATATATGTGACATGTGATACACACACACACACACACAAAAGGGATAATTGAGGGAAAAGGAAAGTACAATTCTTCTCATCTTACTTGTACTTTGAAGTACTCAGGAGATAATTCGACAAGTTGAATTTGCACGCATGCTTTGAATAAAGAATGACTCAGATACAATATTTATTCAACTCAAATAAAGAACTCTTATTTAAAATTATCTGTTTATTATATCTTTGATCTCTAAAATACCGTCAACCATGTTGTGTCTGAGGCTATAATTAGAATAGGCACTCGATGATTTGTAGATGGATGGATGGATGGTGAATGAATGGTTGAGTTAATGGATAATGGATGGATACAAGAATCGCTCTTTCTCCACCATCTCATGAAGGATTTATCAACAAGCTCATATGTGTGACCATCTGTATACTTTGTATGTTGTCCTCTCTTGCAGTATCTTCAGCTAGTTGTCTTCTTTATCTTAATGTGTCTTCCTGACCTGGCATAGTGCTATATTTGGTATAGACAGCAATAACTTGTCTGTTCAATGTATGCCACTTCCAAATGAAGAGATTCTGACCTGGTGATTTGCATCAATTTGATAAGTTGGCTAAGTCAACTCTGTAAACCTAGTGCTTTTCAGTCCTTTTTTTTTTTTCTGGTTTATTTGATCTTTGTTTCACAGATTATCCTGATTTGCTTCAGCATTCCTTCTTCCCCTTTTGGGGAAGTGTACATCTGCTTCTGACATCTGTCCTCTATCTTCCTTTGTAATTTATGAAGTGATGCCAGCTCCTTTTATCAACAAATTACCCTTAGAAGCATTTAGAAGCTATAATGATTCTTTGATTTTCTTTGACTCTTTATGAATTTTCAAAATGACTCTATGTGTATATTAACTTTTTGTCTGTCTTTTCTTTTTCCATATTTAATATTTATAGTTGGCAGGCCCAGCTGGTGCACTTGGTTATGTCCTGAATTGTTGCTATTTTTTTTCATTTCTTAATTACAGTAATGCCAGTTTGTAATATCCCCAGCCTCCATCTCTAGTTGACATTGTAGATTTCACATTTGTTGCATTATTTATTGAACTATGCTCGATACTGTGAAATATAGAGTAATCTTTTGTTAACCTTTCTGCTTTTTCATGTTTGTCTCCATTGACCATGTGCCCTTGCCATTAGATGATACCCTCAATTTATTGTGTTTTTAAAAGTTTGCAGATATTTTATATATTTATATCCCTTTATAGATAACACAATTAGGAATTAGACAAAGAAAACAATGTGAATTACATGGTGGGAGCCAGAGGCATTGTAGAAAAAATATACAAACCATTTTTTATGTGTGTGTTTCTGTATCTCTAGGAGTGTCCTTCTTATAATTTGAAGAAAAAAAAGTATATATATTTATTTCACATTTTACAAACTATGTATATTTTAAAAATGTATTTCATGAAACTATATGCTAATAGGCCTGATTCATGTAATCAAAATACCATTGATTTCTTCTCATAAATATATTTGCTTTACATTATTAGATTTTGATCCAGGTCACCTTTATGCTCAGATAATCAGTAACAAATTCTTACAAATCATTTTCCTCTGATACTTCAATAATATGTACAAGGACTTCATGTGTCAATCTCTTAAGGTCTTGCTTTTGAGTTATATACTAGACTTCCACAATGATTTTTCATTCTTCAACTCTTTAAATTTTATAAATGCTAATTTAAAAATTATAATGCAAAGTATTTTCTTCTAATTAATTTTAACTCTCATATCAAGAAAACACCTCAAAAACATATTTTTTCTTTTCATTTAAATAGATTTTTTAAAATTATATTTGACCATTCCCTCAAAAACTCCCTGAGAGATGAACCAAGAAATAGAAGCCTCCTATTCATTTAACAGTCCTGCTCTGGGCAATAGCATCGGTATTTTGCCCTTGGATTTAACATCAAACAAGGTTGCATAGATTTCTCAACTACTACACCTGACAGTGTCAGACACCTTTTAAAAAGACATTTGTAGCATCACTAGAGACTGCTCTTCTCATAGCTCAATGAAAGCTCTATACACATATCAAAGGGTGCTATGTGACTTTCGGTCTTTCATGTGTATTTTATCATTTTTTTTCTAATTTCAACATACAGCAAAGGGTATACAGCATTCTAAAATTATTACATTAAATGAATGGCAGGGATAAAACAGTTCCAAATTGGCATTTCACTTTATTTTTTAATTTGGAATATGTAGAGATGCAATACATTGTTTTGTTGTTGTTAATGGTGCTCATACAAACATCACACACTGATTGAAGACTGACCCTATTCCAGGCAAAAAATTACAAACAGCTGCCTAGTGGTCATATTCTAACATATATGTGTGTGTGTGTGTACATGTGAGTATTGTTGTCTATACTGCATTTACACACATACACACACAAACACACACACATTTACGATATTTCAGATGAGAAAAGAACCTGGGCTTAATCAGAAAAGCAAATCTAATAGAACCAGGACAGCTTTTTCTTTTTCCCATGATAACTGGCTCCCTCTAAGTACTCTGACCTTGGGCTTCTTTTCCACAATTCCCTATCTTGTCCTCATATGTCTATCAGATTCCATGGGAAAATATAATTTTGATATATAACTTGATATTGTTACTTAATGCATTAGTATATAATGTTAAAAAAACAATTTTAAAGCTATTAATGAAATATGCACATAAAGAAGTTCATTTTCAGGTGTTTTGGGTTCATACTACACCCCATTGTCCTGGGTGTGTCTCTTTGTCCTTGGGTCCCACTGGCTGCAGCTGCACTAAAACCATGAGCCAGCTTGGATAGGATCTCACCATGTCTGAAAACCAGTTCCATCTGTTAAATAACCCTGTTTATGTGGTACTGTCATTCTACCACAAAAACTGAAATTTCCCTTTTGTGCTCCAATGATAGTTTGCACAACCATAATCTCATTTATTTTAAATCATTTCACTTTTGGTTAGGATTCTGCTTTTCTTGCACAGGGAAAACTATGCTAGAAATAGCTTTGAAATATTGCTTCTACTTTTTTTGTTTTCCCCAAATATGGACACAGCAGAGGCTTACACTAAACATATTTATCCTCAAGACACTCGCATGTGTTGACCCTCAAGACATACTGTGCACTCATATGCTGTGCAGAAAAGCGAACTCCATCTCACGTATTCCCCAACACCAAGCTTTAGCTCATTTACGATTTATATACTACCTGCCTACTACATTTTTTGGAGCTTGGCTTTTGCAGGTAATTTGTTTTTACAATTCTTCATGTTATGTTAGGTCTCTGAGAATTAAAAAAAAATTAAGCAGAACTAGTCTTCTAGAAATTCTCATTGAAGAGCATGAGCTAGCCATTAAAACAGGCAGTTGTAAGATATTTTAAAATCCTGAAAAATACCAACTCATCATACTTCCTTACCAAGCAAGATTACCAAACCCAGGTGACTGCAGCATAAAGTAAGCAGAATAGCTTTTTGCCTGACTAAATTGCACAAGACCCCCAAAATACCAAGCTGAGCCCCTCTTATTTTCATGACTCACAGAATCACTGAGCAAAATAAATAGTTGCTGTTTGCAGGGAGCACACCTGTGGTAGTAGGCACACATAGAATCTGAAACAAACAAACAAAAAAGGCAAGTAATTAAATTGTGTAAAGATTAGATTATGAGAATGAAAAAAAATATATTATTTTTCTCAGTATTTGGCAGGATATGTTTGACATGTTAAAGCAGCATACAATATTTTTTCTTTCCTGGCCTACACTGGTATTTTTTTTACTTCATTTCTCATTTATACTTCCCAGAACATCCTTTCCTGTTATTATTATTTTTTTTTTACATATAGCAAGCATGAATTTGTTCATTTCTTTGTTGAATTTTTACTTGGTGTTTTATTTTTGTTTGTTTTTTGTTTTCTCTTTACAATCTTTTCTTTTGTCCACCAAATCAACCAGCAGTATCATCTGAGCACTCATGGCCTTTTGTCCTTACCTCTAGTCATTTTACTTTGTAAATACGTATTTGCTCTGCAAAATGTATCCCACTCTGTACTAAAATGTATTTCCTATGGAATTTGAAACTTACATAATACGTGGCTTATGAGTTAAATAAGAGATTGGGAAAAATGCTTAATGGAGAAGGAAAAGTACACCAGCAAGTATGACGAAGTAAAATCAGATTATCAACACAAGTTTCTCCACAAAATGTCTATTACTTACATTTTTAGTCTTGGCATATAGTCAGGTAGTCCCTTCTGACACCCATAATGTCTGGTACTTTACTGACTAATTGTTTTGTTTATAACTTTCCTTCATATTAGAATATCTTATTTTTTTCAAGACTATTAATATTTATACTGCTTTCCCACCATTTACACATATATTATACTCTTAGATCAGTATAGTTCTCATGTCATGTAAGAATTCTCAACTTTGAGTAACCACTCCCACTACTTTGAAAAGTATTGTTGAGGGGTTATGTGGTAACATAATTAGCTTAATGATGGCTTTATTCTCACTAAGGATAAATATCACACACCATTTTCCCCCCACTTTTGCCTTATATTTTTGTACAGGCTTTCCAGTAATCCATTGCTCATAGGTGCCAGGACCCATGCATTTGGAAAATACAGCTTCTCATCAAGTGTCCATATTTTTTGTGTATAAAGATAATAAGTAAAATTAGTTGCTTTGTGCAACACAAAAACCCTTATCTGAAACTGACAAAATACTACTGGTTTGGAGGAGGAGAAAAAAAAGGAGGTGCTGAAACTGACTGAAAACTAGCTACATGTCAGACACAGGTGTTCAAAGGCTTTATTGTTTTAGGTCATTTAAGTCAACAATAACTCTATTTTTATGTATTACTATAAGAACCACAACCAGCACATGCCAGGTATTAAATAAATGTGAGATTCCTTGCTCTTTCTTGGCTTGAAAGACACAGTTTATCCTGGCTTTCTGATATACCAGGGGAAAAAAACAGATTTCATTGTATTTTCCTCCAAACCATTTAAAATTGTTTACATTGGAAATATTTTTCAATTTTTATTATTATTTTCTGTAATTCTTTAGATTCATTTTAATTATTTTTTACTCATGCCTCCCTTATGCTCAATTAATACATTTGTTCTGAAATATAGAAAAGAACAAGATTATATATATATATATATATATATATATATATATATATTAATTTAAAATAGATGGCCTTTCACTTTTAACTTTCCAATAATATGTAATAGAATGATAGTGTGATTTTTAGCTGGCTAATTCCATCCGTAAGTCATTTATAAGGCTTGGGAAACCATATTAATTCTGTAGCTCTTCCTATAAAACAGTAATATCTACTCTATTTTCACTGAATTAATTTCATTAAAGTAAACTCTACTTGCCTGAAGTGATGAAATTTTTTAGTTGAATCTCAGTATTTTTCATCTTCTGTACTTCTGACTTTTTAATAGACTACTGAAATTAAATAAAATGTAGAAAGAAATCAAACTCTAAGCTCAACACTATTGTTTAGGATTTATGAAGACTTCAATTTTAATACCACATTTGATCAGTTCAACATAAGTTTAAATTAAAGTTCACTATTTTTAAAATATTTTCCTTCATTTATTTTAAATCATATCCTTTACATATTTTTATTCAGTAAAATTGCCAATAACTTTAGAGGAAGGCCAAGTATACTGAAAAGTTATTTTTTCCTAATAAAAGGAATGTCTTATCGAATAGTTTATATTTTAATATGTAGAAAATTAAGACTACAGTAAATATTTAAACACTGTCATTTCTATATTTTATAGAAACCTAATATAATATCTAACATTAAATATGTAAATACATTTCACAGCAAATTCTTATATTACATTAAAATAATATAACCTTCCCTTTTCCATTAAATATATGAAATATTTTTTTCTATACTTGTTTATTATTTGTTAATTTTTAAAGCAAAATGCATTGATTTGATGTTTAGGTAAGACGCATTTACTGCAATATTACTTAATTATTACACATAAAAGTAGAAATACATTTTTAGTGTTTATTCCATTTATTTAAAAAAACAATGCAGTTTCAAATAAAAAAATGGACAATACTATAAAACCAATAAAATATATTTTAAAGATATTTTATAATGTGCTGTTATAATGAAATACTCAAAATATGAATATAGTAGTGACTGCTGTGGCATAGGTTCATTTAACATGGTAATGCTTATGCTTCTGGGTGTAAGGTGCTGGCTCAATTATTGCTCAACTTTCTCTACACTGTCAAAAACAAAACTCAGTCTCTCTAAGGTGCAAAGATACTATTTGGCCGTCACCTGGAAGGAATCCATTTGTGCAGTATAAAGTTAATATCTTTTCCTCATTGATGATAATTTAAATAGTATTCCTTGGCTAGTGATTAGAAATCAAAAGAATACACTTAAGACAAACAAATGAAGAAACAAAAACTCATAGAGACAGACAAGAGTTAATGGTTACCAGAGGGTAAGTGGGGGAGGGTGGTGGTAGATGAGTGTAAAAGGGATCAAATTTATGGTGATGGAAAGAGAATTAACTCTGGCTCACACAATGTGATATATAGATGATGTATTTCAGTATTGTACACCTGAAACCTATGTAACTTTACTCACCATTATCACCCCAATAAATTTAATTAAAAAAAAAGTGATTAGGAAAACACACACACTCACACAAACACACATACAAAGAAAAGAAAACCTCATTGTAATATTGATGGTCATCAACAAGATGCACAAAGGCACATATATTGATATGTGTGAGAAGTGTATACTCTTATTAAAATTTCAGAGAATTAGAAATAAATCTTCAACAATTATTCTACTGCAGGACAACTTATGTGGACTTCCAGGAGCCCATGAGCCTTCAGCAACAATCATATAATCATTTTACTACTTCTAATATTAGTTAACCATGGTAAATCTTGAGTCTACTTATAATTTTGAACAAGACAGAAAAAGAGGTATTGAAAACTCATGATTACTGAGGAAATGGTTACCAACAAAATATGATCTGAATATGTATGTCCCAAAAATGTTTCTCATGGTGTTTAAAATTTGAGAGGATATATAAAATCTGAGTCTGAAATAAAACATTGATTAGATAATCAACTCTTGAAACAAATAACGATAATAGAAATGTTTAAAGATATAGCACTGAGAAAAAACTGATGCATAAACTGTGTGTGTGTGTGTGTGCGCACATGCACACACACGTTTGTATGTGTGTTACAAACATCTCTATATTGACTTCACTTTCATGTTTCTGTCATCCTTACTTTGTTGAATACATATCCTAAATTTATTGACAGTCCCAATTTCAAAATATGTTCTCAAAAAATATGTGCCAGTTGTATTTCAGGTTATAGGATGATTGAAATATCTTTTATCACAACATCTTTTAGCAAAAATAAATGAATTTTCTTCCAACAAAGCATTTTAAATTTGTAGTCATTCAAATAAAGATATGGTGAATGATCTCTCCAAATCCTTAGGAAAATTGTAACCCAATAGTTTAAAATAATGTTTTTACCACAATGGAGGAACTTCTCTGGAATTCAAGCAAGTCACCAAGGCCCTGGGTTGTGCACAAAAAGCAGAGTGCAAGAAACAAACAGCTGAGAAAAAGAAGGCACGTCTGCCAAGAATATCATCAAATAATGAAGAAGCCCCCAAATCTTTCAGTATGCAAGTATTTTATTTTAAATACTAACACTACTAAAAATAGGCTTTAAATATCAACTTGAATTAATCAAAGTAACAATGACTAAAAGTAAGTTCTGTGTAGCCGTATTGGCCGTTTGATGCAATCATTTATATATTTTTAATAAATATATATGTATAATTACATAAATTTATATATGCATATATGTATATACACACATTGGTAGTTAATTTTGTTATGGAGATTAATTATATTAAATAGTTAAATTAATATTTATATATTTTAAATTAACTATTTCATTTCATTGATTTTATCACAAATATATCCATAACAAATAATTAATAATAATGAATAAAGCTTTACTTCAAAGCAGATATGTGCATGTATATATGTATATATTGAGTTTATATATCATTTGAAGAAAAGAATCTCTCATAATATACCTTACTTCCTGACTCCATAAAGGAAGATGAAGCATAAGATTTTATTTCTAATGTCTGGCTCTAAGAATGATATCCAAAACATTTGTCACTTATGAAGATGTGGACACTGAAAAATCAGGGAGCTCTCTATAACAACCTTGTGGGCTAACCAGCGGGTACAGGCTGTCCAACCCTGCCTAACATTGGGCATATAGCAAGTAGCACATATATTGCCCGAGTAAAACAAGTGAACCATGAAAACATTGTAGATGCAACTGAAAGCTATGCTAAATAGGTCTCAAGTTAAAAAAGACAATCAAATTCCTTATCTGTTTATGTGACATTGCTATTGCTGGCCAAGAATTGATTAAAAAGAATGGAAAGCTGTAGCATGGGCCACAGAGTGGTGGTCAAGGACAAGGAAACCTACTGTACCACACAGTAGCTGTGTGACCTTAAAACAAATCACCTGACCCTCTGGTTTCCTCATATGCAAAAGAGGTAAAATAAGTTCTTACCTAAAGAGCAGTTTAGAAGATCTAATTACTAAATATACCTGAAAAAAATAGAACAATGCCTGCCACTTAATACATGCTAGGCGTTATTATTTTCAGTGAAAAGGAATTATAATTCTATAAACTATGTTTGGTAACTTCCTTTAATTATAAGCCGTTTATTGGGAAATAAAATCAACTTTAAAGAAAGTATTTTTCTTAGTTTTTTACTATGCAACATAGAATTGATTTTAATATAGCTCAGAGTAAACTGACTTTGTAAATATAACTATATTTTTCATAATGATTCTAAATACGTACATGCTAAATTTAGCTCTTACATTATAAAAATGATGATAGCTCAAACTCCAATAACTCATAACAACAATAATTTCATAACTCACCTGAAATGTGATACCAAGAAATTAGCATTTATGGTGAAATAAATAAACATATGTCTCTACTTGATGCCATATTTACTATAACAAGTTTCTAGAGACAAAGGGTTTGAGGATGTCCCTCTTTGCTATTGATTCTGTTTTTAATTTAAATTAAAAAAAAATTTCAGTTACAGTTGACATACAATGTTATATTAGTTTCAGGCATACAGCATAGTGATTAGACATTAACATGTCTTACAACGTGATCACTGCTATAAATCTAGTTCCCACCTGGCACCATACATAGTTATTACAATATTATTAACTATATTTTATGCTGTATTTTACATCCCTGTTACTATTTTTATAACTTGTAATTTGTACTTCTTAATCCCTTTCATTTTATATAAAATTCCATGGCTGGCTATGGATAATTTGCATTATTATATCTATTCTATATATGATACAAGTTTTATGCCATGAAACTGTATAATATTTCAGAAATAAAACCCATACATATGTCAGTCTTTCACTGACCTTGACTTCGCTTTTTTTGAAGACATAATCAGCTGCATGTTTCCAAGAAGAGTTAATACAATGAGGCAGAAGCAGTACATCCAGGAGGAATTAGATTCCAGATTATATTAATCACCGGCTGCACCCTCTCAACTTTGTGACACAGAAATCAAGGACAAAAAATTAAGGCAAAGGATTAAAACAGGAGCTGTGTGCCAAAAGGGCCAACATACATTTTTCTGAAATCTGTTATAATTCATTTTAAATCAAACAATGATTCAAATCTGTTTTAACTATTGCACATTTAACCCTTCTAAAAAAGAGTTAATTTTTAATTAATATTTATTGGGGTGACAATTGTTAGGAAAGATACATAGATTTCAGGTATACAGTTCTGTAATATTAACATATCATCTATATATTACATTGTGTGCTCACCACCCAGTGTCACTTCTCCTTCCATCACCATATATTTAATCTCTTTTATCCTCATCAAAAGAGTTAATTTTTGACAAGACATTTTAGGCTGCATTGCCATTATTTGCAATTAAATTCCAAAACTGGCTAGCTTTTTCAAGAATATTCTTCTAAAACAAATATACTTTCTAAACAAATTAATGAATTTAAATATATTTTCTGTTTTGATTTGATTCTGCCTTATAACAAGTATGAGATAGTTGCTATTGCACAAGGTAGTTTAATAGAAAACTTTAAGAAGCATCATTGTTAGATTTAGCTTGAAATGCTCATTTTGTGACCAAGAGGCATTTATTGCTTTAATATTTATCTTATAATGAGATAGCTTATAATATCTTATAATGAGAATAATTTTCATTAACATGTAAGCAAATATCTGATTCTTGTGAAAATAACCCTTTGACAATTTCTGAAATATTCTTCCCCAAAGCTATTTATGTTGCTTTTTCTAAGAGAATACTTTGGGTACTTGGTGGATCTGAATTTAGAGAGAAAATATTATCCCATCCGAGTACAAATCACACATGTACTGAATCAAAGACCTCACTCAGATTGGGATTTCATGAGCTAATAATATTTTATTTAAGTGTTAAAATAATTGATTTTAGTATGAAATAAAATGTACATGTTAATTAAAGTGTGTACAGAAATAATTGTGGTTTGTTTTTCTATCATATTCAATGCAGATTCTATTTATTACTTTTCATTGTTGTATAAGAGAAACTTGATCAAATTTATTTTTTATAAAATTTATTGGGGTGACATTGGTTAATAAAATTGTATAGGTTTCAAGTGTACAATACTATAACACATCATCTATATATTTCATTGCATGCTCACCACCCAGAGTCAGTTCTCCTTCCATCACCATATATTTGATCCCCTTTTCCCTCCTCTAACACCTATTTCTCCTCAGTACAAAAAGCAGAATCATTAATGAATAATTAGAAATTTATTTCAAATATAGGACCATTTCTACTACATTAACACACATATCATTTTAGTTTTTAATTCTCTCCCACTTGTTGTGTCTTCCATGTTTTCATTCTCTTTAAATGGCGGTTTGTTACCAGGAGATTGGCATTCTTCCCTCTCTATTCATGATTTCCAAAATAAAAGGGCAACTATGACTCTTTAAGCTTTAATGACTTGGGCTTAGGGGCTTAATTATTGATATTCTCTGCAAGTGAAAATATAGCATTTACCATTATAACAAGAGTTGTAACAACAATAGAAACAATATTTTTGTTTCAAAAGTTTAAATGATTAATCCCATTTTATGTTTTTTCTTCCTGAAAGGAAATAGGAATATAGGACTTGAATCACAGAAGCATAGGTTGCTCGGCTTCACTGAGTGCCTGGAGAAGCAGTCACTGATTGTCTCTTCCGAGAGAAAACTTACAGAGCCTGAGCATTTATTTAAAAAACATTTTTAAATAGCTGTAATTTTTCTCCTTGGATTAGAAATACAGGAATTGTTACACATACCCACAGACACACACATAAGCAATACTCTACAACGGTGTTATTTAAATATGATAATTAACTTGGTTATTTTCTTTTGTGCAACTTGGAGTTTGGAGAAACAAAGATTCTAAAATCTAATGTGAATTTCTTATGTAAAACTTACAAGCTTGTTACCTAGGTGATGGTGTTATCTATATTTGATAAAGCAATTTAGATTCACTGTAATTTGCATAGCAATGTCAATTTGTTTGTTTGATATTCAGTTATGATGCTATGCTCAGCTTGAAATACTATATTTATATTTTCCCATCAGCCATTTCTGGATGTGACTTCATATTCTTGTACATAAGATTCAATTATTCACTATTTAGTTATAAATGAATAATTTATGTATTTCAAAATTCTCACCAAAAAACATAACCATATATGCATATAACTATATATTGTATATATATATATATATATATATAAAACTATATATAGTTATATACAAGTATATAGGTATATGTGTTATATAGTTTTATATATTTATAAAGTATAGAAATAAAGGTGAATAAAGTTATCCATTAACTTTGACACATAAAATATAACTGAAAATAGCATCAACAATAAAGCGATCCTCAGTATATATAAACCCTGAAAGCAATAACCTCGTTTTGCCCTTTTCACCGCCTTTACAAGTCTGGAACATCCGGGGATACAACCAAAGAGCTAAGAAAGCTTTGAAAAACTCTCTTCTTATTAACACCTGATTTTTGACCTTGCGGTTCTCATTTCTCCTCTCTATATGAATTCTGTAACACACCCAGAGTATATTTCTAATATAATACAATCTTTGACATATCCTAATAGAAATAATTTTAAAAACTAGTCTCTTAACAATTAAATAACATGCTTCCAAGATTCCTGCTAACACTGAAATAATGGAAGCCATTAAAATAATAGGTCAAACAAGTTATTTTTTAGTTAATTTCTAACATTAAAGTGTCATGTGTTTGTAAATTTTTCCAATATAAGAAATTTACAAAAAAAGAATATGTTTAAAGAAGAAAGTCTAAAAAAAAGGTAATTTGATGTGTTTTCAAAAGTATCAGTACTTAGTGCTTAATCTTTTTAAATGGCATTTTCTTCCACGAATGGCCCAGCTCCCAAAATAAAGAGCAAAAGGAAGTATACAGTTATGTAAAAAATTATGTGTCAATTATGCTTTTACAGATAAAATACATTGGTTTTTAATTTGTAACTTTAGGAAAAGCTCAAAAATAGTTGATCAATGAATTTACCTCATTTCCCAATAGAATCACACATTTACTTTCTTTACCTCAATTTGTTTAACTTACTTTTTTTTTATTAATTTCCTTACATTTGATCTTAAGTTTAGCAAGAGCAATCCTAATAAAACTCTTCTCCTAAACTATCTTCACATCTGTTTCTATCCATACTACTATATGTAGTCTCAAAGTTTGCTGAAGACAAGATTCCAGTCCTAATCAACTTAGATATTCAATAATTGATTCTTGAATGAATGAATATTACATAACTATTTAATATGACCTACTCATAGGAAATATATCGAAACTGAGGTTTTTTTGCCTTCATCTAGCTGGTCTGATGAGTGTGTATTAAGAGTACATCATTAACCGCCGAGGGGTAGCTGCATATGCGCTACACACTGTCACACACAAAAAAATACTTTTGGACATATTTCTTTTTAGTTACTCTGCTTTCAGCTGCTTTAGTTAAAACTGCTTAAATAATAACAAGCTTTTAAAATATTTATTTGAGTACATGAAAAACTATGTAGATTTCAAGAGTATCCTTGTATTCTTATAGATTCCATTCTGAGGACGTTTTCAACCAGGTATTCAATTTCATGACAACTTCATCACTTATTATTAGAAAATCATTTCAGTCCCCAAATATCTATTTGTCTTTTTGTTTTTATATATTTTTTAAATTTCTTTTACTACTGGCATCCATCTCCTTAATAGAGAGTAGGTATACCAAAAT
This sequence comes from Hipposideros armiger, assembly GCF_001890085.2. Lineage (NCBI taxonomy): Eukaryota > Metazoa > Chordata > Mammalia > Chiroptera > Hipposideridae > Hipposideros > Hipposideros armiger. Next base: position 840,822 of record NW_017731835.1, on the reverse strand, counting down.
TAATTTTGATTATATTTATAGCTACTTTAAACTCCTTACATATAAAACCACAAGACCCTCACATTCAATCCAATATTTCCAGATGATTTATAAGGAGATTGACTGTTGTCCTGAAAAAAATCTCTAAAATTTTAGACCATTGTGTTACAAATTAACTAACATTACTAAGGATAACAAACAAGTTTTAAGAGGTAGCCTGAAGTGTTTGCTTTTGGACAACTTGAGGTACCTGCAAATTTTCCAATTGGAACTCTCTAACAGTCTTATAGAAATAAGGGTTTTTATGCCTCTATTTAGTGAAAGCTCTCTGATGCAAATTATTGTGCAATAACAAGATTCCCACGTTTGGTACCAATCCAGTTTGTCCATTAACATACCTGTTCCCCATGTCTTCTCCTTTATTTGCTTTTTTTCAGGCTCCTGTAAAAACCAAGGCATTTACCACTGTCCAGGACGCCAAGTTTATCCCTAGCATGAGTACTGTCTCTTTCCAAATGGAATAGATTATCAGGAGCTGTACTCAAGCTCTGTCCAATAGGAAGATATCCCCTTACCACTGTCATTCAGGATTACCTGTGAGTGGGACTATAGTGCAGAAAGCACATTCTCAGCTCGTACCAGTATACTTACTTAAGTCATCCATGAAACATGGTTGGCCTCTCTCTGTCTCTGTCAGGTGTTATAGGGAGTCTTTTATAAGGACATAAATGAACTGAAAGTCAAGAGGTGCTGAACCAACTGTTCATGCGGTTTACTTTTGCTCTCTAACTCTGCTCAAGCTCAGTCTTACACCCATGATGCCCGTTGTATAATGAACTGCTGCTGGTGTCACCAAATGTATGACATAGTGTATCTTACATTCCCAGAATCAAGATGGGCAATTTCAGCTGTATGAGATGTAGGTCCAGTATCTGGTCTTCAACTTTGTGTGTCCTCTTGGCCCATATAGGAGAAAAAAATCTCTCTAAATACTTCCAAGGAGATGCCCATCATTTCCTTTACATGGCTGATTGATCATTCTGAGACCTGTTTTCTCTTCTTTATCAATGACAATTAGCAAAACCACCTAATTCCATGATCCTTATAATTACTATTTCCTCTATATCACTCAAAACCCAGAAATATTGCCCGGCTATTGAATCTCCTTCCCAGTCCACCACAGGTGAAAGTCTTGGCAGTAATATCGCTATAGCATTCCAGGAAATAGCAAAATTTCATTTACCATAAAATGTATGAAAATCAACCTTACAAACAACATTGACTTGAACAATCTGACAAGTTTAAATCCTACTGTCTAAATGAGGTACAGAGTCTGCCCTTTATTGAGTAGTAACATGAATTACTGTTTTCTGTTTATTTTTGTTTGATTTTAAGCTCTCAGAGAATAGGGAGAACATATACATTCACTAATTCCTAGGGGCTGATAATTTCATTTGGACATCTGTGTTTGATGCTCAGGTACAACTTTGTCAGTGGTTATCAAGAAGGAATTTGGGGCCAGCTGAGTGGCTCAGTTGGTTAAGAGCTCGCTCAAGAGTTTGAGTTCTGAGCAACAGTGGTTCGATTCCCAGCCCGAGCTGAGCTGCCGCTGAGCTGCCAACAGGTGGCATGATGGCTCAGATTAAAAAAAAAAAGAAGAAATTTGAACATAAAGCCTTTTTTCAAATTATCACTGTGAGCTAATACAAGTTTGATCTACTACTTTTGCAAACAAATAAAAGAAAATTGGAAGTCTAAGACAAAATTTTAACTATATTTAATTTGATAGTGGGAGTACAATATTTCCAGAAATAATTGAATAGTTCGTTTGACTTATGCACTTAAATCTTTCTTTATATAATTGTAACTTTTCCATAATAGTCAAATACACAGATTTAATATTTTGAATTTCTTGTGTTTTTTTACCAACCTGACATACTGTAACAGTTTGTTTCACATAAAAGTAAATTCATAAAAATAAAATATTTATTATTAAAATAAAGATTTTAAGTCTGAGAGATGTATTATTGCTGGTACTTCAACATCAATGCAATGTCACCATAGTAATTTACTACCCTGATAAATCATTTCAGAGATATCATTGTAATGATATATTATGACTCCCATATACATCATCACGGTCATCATGATGCTTTATTAGTATCATATGTCACCAAAATGATGGGACTGTGGTGATGTAGAATTTCTCAGTAAAATAGTGATGACAAAAATCATCTCTCCTGGAAAATGCTTTGTAACTTTGTTTCTGAAAAGCTTGCAAACATGCCATCTACCTTCCCTACTCTCTCAGAAAAATATTTTCACAAATAGAAATAATATGTGATTCTTTTGAGGTACAAAGCTGAAATTTGCAGTGCACATGCATTGGGTTTTCATTATGACATTCTCTCATATTGATTAATCTGAACGTTTTCGGTTCATTCTAAAATGAAATATTTTCCTGATCTTTCACCAACAACTGGCTTGCTTATCTCCCTTGATAAAGATGGGCTGGGACTTTAAGTAAATTGATCAAGGCCGGAGGTCTATGGAAGGAGTTGTGCTCATGGAAGTTCATGAGGACATCTAGTTGAACTATATGGTTCTAACTTCCTTTTCATAAAACTCTGAGGTTCTAACTTCCTGTCTTCCTGCCTTAAATACCCTCCCTCTTAGCACATGTATCAGGATGTGGATGTGGCTTGCTGGGTCTCCATGTGCTGGTGCTGGGTTACAGGCCCTTTTCCTTTTCCCGAATAAATCCTTTTTGGTGATGGAATACCTAGTTAATATTATTGTTCATTTGCCACCCTATATCAATAAATTGAAAGGAATCTTGCACAGACTTTGTTACTGTCAAGAAGAAAACCAAGATGCAGTGGCTCAAACAATATAGAAATTTATCTCTTCTGCTGTAGTAGAGCTATACCTGAATATTCTGGAATGGGTGCATAATGTATTGTAGCATCCAGATTACTTCTAACTTGATATGTTATCTTCTAGGGTATGTTCTTCATTTGCATGATTAAAACTGTCTTACCACCAATATAGCCCAGAAGGGGAAAAGAGAGAGTGGAGGGCCAGGACCTTCCTTTGAAAAAAGTGATACAAAATTTCACACCACCAAGGAATAGCCTACATGAAGTAATAGAAATATATAGACCATGATCATTTTTCCTGCAAATTGTATGTATTTCTACCATGTTAAATAATTCATGTATTATATTCCTTAAGGTTTATTAAGTAAATTTATCAACAAAACTTAGAATACTATAGAAGAATATTACCAGACTCCGAGATACATATTTGTTACCAAGTTAGCAAATATGTTAATCATAAAGTTGTTCAATACTGGGCCAGCCGAGTGGCTCGGTTGGTTAAGAGCTCGCTCAAGAGTTTGAGCTCTGAGCAACAGCGGTTCGAGTCCTGGCCCGAGCTGAGCAGCCNCTCAAGAGTTTGAGCTCTGAGCAACAGCGGTTCGAGTCCTGGCCCGAGCTGAGCAGCCACTGAGCTGCCAACAGGTGGCAGGATGGCTCAGCTAAAAACAAAACAAAACAAAACATAACATTGAAAAAAAAAAAAACTTCATAATAAAGTTGTTCAATACTATCCCATCATATGCATTATTACATGAGGTACTATATGTATAAAACACTATATATGACAATAATTAAATAAATAAATTCACTATCAATAATATTGCTATCATCATTAATGGAGTATTATTCTTTCCATCCTCCCTACTCTCATTGCACCTTTATATCCCTCTATTATTATACTTAATCCATAGTCACATAAATATTTACCCTAAGTCCCACTAGAATGTAATGTAAGCTTTCAGAGTAAGCATTTTGTTTTGAGTGATTCTATGACTTGCTCGTGGTCCAGTACTAAGCATAGAGCCGATTATCAATGTTTCTTTCAAAGGATATAGTTTTTAGAGTGTTGTCAATATTGACATTTGAAAATAAAGCTGTTAAATTATTATTTTACCACAGTTATTTGACATAACAATATCTATTTGAAATATATGCAGAGACACTTCTTTAACAGTAGGTAATTTTACATAATTCTTTTTTGAGCATTTATTTCCATTTCACTTATGTCATAATTTTTTCTAGTGTAATATATTTAATTATTATAAGACAAATTTTATTAATGACAATCATACTTCTGCAATGAAAATATGCTTATGTATTAGTATTTTCAACAATTTTATGATTAGAAAGCTTTAAATAATGAAAACTAAAAATCAGCTTAGTGAATTATAATCTTGCAAAAAATTTAATGAAATGAACATTATATTATAAATACCTATAATTATTAGATAATAAGTACAATTATTGTAACCCAATCTCTTGAATAAGATAAGGAAGGACATTCTTTGAAATCCATGGACTAATACTATTAGATATTTATGTCAAAATATTGTATGTATATGTTTATTTCATCCATTGTATGGAATTAATATTCTATCATATTACCACATTAGCAAAATATATGATCAATAGTGTAACTATAAGCCAAATCTCATTTACTTTCTGTCAAACAAAGACGGACTTTATTTTTTAAGTAGATAAAGTTGCTTATATTCATGACATGAAATATAAATACAATGAAAATACATTACAGAATATGTGTAGCAAACTATATTACTAGTAGCAGTAAACCATGATTAACACAGGTATAACATGATAATACATTTTATTAATATTAACCTATGTGCTATTTCTCTGCTTAATTTTCAAAAAAATATAATACCTAGCTGAGTTATAAGACTTTTATGAATTAATAATTAAGATAGAAGGCATGCTGTTCATTTAGCAATTTAGTCATTCATGTATTAAAATCTGGTATTCTTTAAATATATTTGAGTCAAATTCAAATATTCAGTTATAACTATATTAATGCCTTTAGACATCACAATCGAATTCTTTTAGTTGATGAAAGATGAGGCCTATATTTTTTAAATGAATAGGTTTAGCACCTTGCATTTGATTTTATAGTTTTGTTACTAGAAGTTAGATTAAACATTTAAAGATAAGATGAGGATAGATCATAATTGGAATACATATTTCATGATTTGATTTGGGTAAACAGATAGTAAGTACATATTTTTGTAAATACTACAGATTTTAAAAAAATGTATAAAATCTTTAATCTTTTGTCATACCCACCATAACCCCAAAAAATGTGTTAGTTTTGAAAACATTCAGTTATTTAATTGTATCAGTGCCACTAACTAGAATTTCTTTTGCTGTTTGAAGATGATTTCTGTTTCAGCAGTAATAGCTCGAAAGAGATTAGTGAAGAAGAATTTCTTATGTTTAAATTTTTGGAAAAAAATAGCACTTATTAACTTTTTTTTTAAATCAGGGCTCTCTTTGTGTTGCATTCACAACTCTCTCTCATAAAGGCTATTTATATCTTTTACTTGAAAGTATTTAGGAAATGGAAGATGTAAAGTCTTCTATTGCCTATCTCTGTACAATATTGTATTTAACAATGTAATGACAAGGCAAAATACCCCATCCCTAATACCATGCTTATATAGAAAGGCTGGGAGCCTCAGAGGGGATTACTAGCCTTGATTAATTATGAAAAGAGTCCTTTTTGAAAATAATATTTCCTGTTGCCCTTTTGATTATCTGGAAGTTTTATACATTGAATAATATATGATAATAAAATTGATTTCAGGTAAGAACAATGCCTTTGTTTTGTAAATTTGGAAGTGTCATTTTGTGAAAGAGGAAGTAGGAAGGGAATGCTAGCATGCAGCAAACGTGGATACAGACTATCCAGACTGTGATTTCTTAAAACTGTTAAAACACTCAGTTCTTTGTAAAATTTTGGAGCTTGTCTACCTGTTTAAAGACCAATGTCTTCAGTAACCTGTATTTAACTTGATAACAGTAGGGCTTGTTTGTGTGCTTGTTGCTTAGTTAATAATTTTAAGCATTTAATGAATTAACTTCCATTGCTTACCTGATTAATATAACCTAATTCCATTTATTTTCACAAAGCAGAAAACAAGCTTGAACTGTATTTCAGCCTAGGACAAGGGAAATTGATCTTGGCAAAAAGATGGCTGGAGCCAGGGGCAAAGAAGATGAAATTGTAGTATTTAGCACAACTACTGATTAATTTAGCTATTTCCCATTTGACCATTCTTCAAACCATTCTTACTTTTCTTAAGTTCTCTTAAAACTAAGTGCCTCTTTATGTGTAATATGGAGAGGAGTCAAAAGAACAAAATGGGTATGAATTGAATCAAAAAGTGTGCCGGAACAGTGATTTTTCCCAGGAATATGTAGTTTTAAAACTCTTTAAATACCTTTACAAAGTTAATGAGCACTAGGCTCACCTGAATACACAATTTTGAAAAAAATCCCTTTCTTCACTGAAATAAGTATATTTTAAATATTTTATTAATTCTTGGATTATTTAATTATTATTATTATTTTTTGCCATTTAGAATTAAGATTGAAGTACAGGAAATAAGTTCTGAATCTAGATTGAATAACTATTATCTTCAGAGTGAATGATTCTAAGTCTTCTTTAAACAGTATATAGTCTAGAAAAACATGATATATTTTAAATAGTAACTTTGAAATAGTATATGGTGAAGACACAAAATAATTTCCTAATTACACACACATACACACACACACATATGTGAATCTGTGGAAGAGCTTACATATTTTTGGTATGAGATATTTAGAACAGTATGTTTGCTGTTTAATAGTCTATACCAACTAACAAAAATGTCTGAAAAACAGGTGCCAAGGGGGTTACATATTTAAGAACCCTTATTTTAGGAGGTTTCTCTATAATGTAAAATGGTTAGAAACTTAGGGGAGAAGGGTGTAGGGTAAAGGGGTTAAAAAATATGGTGATGGAAAGAGAACTGACTCTGGGTGATGGACACATAATGTATATCACATAATGTATATAGATGATGTATTACAGAATTGCACACTTGAAAGCTATGTAACATTACTAACCAATGTCACCCCAATACATTTTAATTTAAAAAAAAAAAGAAACCATTTCAAAATGTGACCAAACAAACAAAAATTTCTCTCAGTTTGTTTACTGAACAAGGACAACTAAAGTCCATATGACACTTTGGACACTGTACTTATCAATTATAGTTCTAACTTAAGAACATAGTCTTTCTATAGAAACTACGTGTTGGCCTAATATGCAATATTTATAGATCTCACTCAAACTGGCTACTTCTGTTTGTTGAGTGTATACTGCACCACAGACATTGACCATTTTTGATATTGTAGCTTTATGTATGCCTATGCTTTTAAAATATGTGCATCATGAATCCATTGTAAAATGCCTTGACTTTGTAAAATGTGCTATGCTATATAGTAATAAAAATATACAGGTGGCCTAATATAATAAACTGGACCTGACTGTCAAATTCACACTACAGAGATTCAGTGGCAATTTAAAAGCCAACTAGAGTTATACTGAATGATAACTGCATTTCAAAATTTTTCTCTGTATAGTCAGAGTGAGTATTATAATAAATTAATGTTTTGGTCAGATGTAAATATGTTGTAATACAAATATTTTTTTCCTTTCAGCCATTTTAAATTATAAAGCTACTCACCGCCCCCTCCACAGAAAAAATGGTTTGCAATCCAAATTGAACTGTGAGTGATTTGTTATACAGATTTATATATATATATATATATATATATATATATATATATATATTTATAATAGATATGTTTCAAATAGCTACATAATAGCAGGGCCCTCAAATGTAAGCAGTATCATTATTTCTTTTCTATCAAAAAACAACAACAACAACACAAAAACAAGATTATATGAATACTGGAATTTTATTTCCAAACCTAATATTTGATGACAGTTAACTACACTTATGGTGTCAACTGCCTCTTGTTGAGAGCATGATTTTATTGGCTCTGTGAAATAACAGCAAAAAATTTTCTATTGTTCCTTTCTTTTGTGACACACACAGAAAAAAAATATCTACACATTTTAACCTATTAAAATTGATGGTAGGTCTTCACTGCCAAAGTCACGGCTGGGTTTCCACAATCATTGTGCACAATCTGCCATTCTCATTTTGATAAAAGGATAGACGATTCATAATCAGTGAAGAAAGCTAGATTAATACTTATAATTATCATTGAGTTATTTAGCCTGCTACAGGATTATTAGTAGTGTCGTTTGACAATGCTCTCTCATTTTATTAAACATAACTGTGAGTAATTGTCCTACGTAATATCTCCGTACTAGTTGACTAGCTAGCAAACATTCATGGAAATACCCACTAGCCATACACATAAAATGTTGTATTATGACGCTATTGATTCAATACATGCCACTACCTGATTCTTCAGCTCTGAGGATTGGAGAATCAATTAACTACAAGTTTCCTGGATTCTCTCCAGTATGATATCAAAATTTATTATACTCTTGGAGTCCATGGGTATATTCTTTTTACCATATTAAACCAGCGATTGCACTTTGATTTTCACAACAAAAACAGAAGTGTAAACACATATGAATTTGGGTCAGTTTTTTGTTAGTCTGCCCAAATACTAAGAGCTTACTCTTAGTTTAATATACATCAAAGTTTTGGATTAAACAATAAACTAGATAAAACCTGGATACCTGGCTTAGTATTCCCAAAAGGGCTATACAATATTACTTTGAAATAAATATTCACTTTGTAACAACAATGGTTTCTTTCACCTAGTCAATACTTATGTCACTCTTTATCCCTTTCCTGATTTTTCCTCTTTTAATATCAGTAAAGGTGTTATTTAGATTCCCTACAGGTATGAGGATGAGCTTCTAATTGATCTGGTTAGTTTTCACAAGCAATATGACCACCGAGAGAGCACAGGAAAACCCATAGATGTAGGCTTTGATGGATGATTTTGATTGATGTTCCTTTGAAGTCTTATGTGATGATAATAAATGTAGGGTGATTTATTGAAACAAATGTTATTACCACATTCTAGTACTAAGTACTTGGAATCATAAAATAGATTATTGAATATGACATTACTGAGAACTCCCTTCACTTTGAAGTCTTAGTCTGTTAACCTGAGGAGGCAAAGCAAATTTGGGATTAAGAGCATTAGAACCTAAAAAAAGCCTTATGGGGATAGCAATACAGTGATCATACTACTGGATAATTCCTAGCATTAACACAGAGAAATACCAACTGATTGAGGTTCCAGGTGTCCTGATTCAGGGGGAAGTCAAAGTAAATAAGTAAAGTAAGAAGACTTACAAAGTCAGAAGTGAGTGATAATTTTGAGTGCCAAAGAGTATATACACCTCAGTTTATCTTCTTGCTTTACCACGAAGGTTGCTCCTGGTCCCATAAGAGGGTGAAATGAAGAAACACATACCAATTGCAAGAGGAAAGATAGTGTCGGAGCCTAATCTCAGTGCATTACTCAGTACCCACAGCCTATAGCTCCCACTAAAATTCAGAATGTGCTATTATCACTCCTTAAGATATGCATACTTTATGATGCATACCTCCTTAATAATAACAACACTTTGCAAGGTCATCTGTTAATCTTATTATTTCTACAAATTCCCAGCACAAGTGAGCCAACTGTCCCGACATCAAAACAGTGACAGTTGTAGAGGCCTGGAAGAGTAATTAAAGTCATCAATATGTGCCATGTTAAGAAGTATGACAGGGAGTGTGGCTACTTCCAGGAATCAATGTTTGGATCAGGCTGCTGTGTAGGGGAAACAATGGAATAAAAGACCCATCCCAGAGACAGGAAAAAAGACAGGCATAGCTGTTCTATAACATATCTGCAGCACACATGACCTGCTTGATCCCAAGAAAAAGATTTATGATTAAGGTCCCATTTATGATTTGATTGGTAAGGTCTGAATCATACATTTACCATTGTTCTATTACTTGAAGTTTGTAGTTGTACTTGGGGTATGTGTGTTCTGTGAACATAAGAGTATGCTGTTTTTGGTACACATTTCCCCTATCTGCCCCATTGAGTTTTGTTTGGTTGTTTATATGCATTTGTTTATTTGTATGTGATGTTTCAGCAAACTGATATATTTAAAAAACTATAAAACCACCATGAAAATAAGTCATTATTGCATACCATATTTACTTGTGCATTCCTCTTTTGAATCCAGTGTAGTCTCACCATGTCCTTGTCAATTTGAAAAAAAAATATGTTATGTTTTTTTTTTCTTTATAAAATCCCTCCTATTCAGGTGTGATGGTGTCATCAGTAGTAGTTCCTATGAAGTCTTTGTCAAAAGAGTTGAAAAATTGGAAATCCGTGAATGAAGCTGTTTGCCAAGTAGAAAGGAAAGTGCAATGAAGCACAGTGCACACACTTATTTCTACTTCTCAGCATTTAGATGTTTGACTTTTGAAAATGTTGCTTCTAGCAGAGATGCCTATATAGTTCTCATTTTAAGGAACACTTTATTTTTATAATTTCTTATCACTTTCCCATGAAAATATTTCCATTTATATTAAATTGTGATATATATTTTTAAAGATTTTATTGGAGAATTGGGGAAGAGAACAGTGTTGCGGAATTGGGGAAGAACAACATTGTGTTTTTCCAGAACTTATCAGCTTCAAGTCAAGTTGTCGTCCTTCAATCTTAGTTGTGGAGGCACAAGCTCAGCTCCAAGTCCAGTCGCCCCTTTCAATCTAGTTGCAGGGGTGCAGCCCACCATCTCATGTGGGAGTCGAAACCAGCAGCCTTGTTAAGAGCATGCGCTGTACCCAACTGAGCATTCTAGCCACCCCTGATATAATTTTTTAAATAATCAAAATTGTAGTCAACATGCAATATCAGCATCAGTTTTGGAGTTTCATGATACTGAACCTATATGCGTTTTCTATAGTTTTAACCCTTTATTTCTATTATTTTTCTCATTAGTAACATAAATGTCTATGCAATAATAGGCGTTGAGGATAAAGAAGGACCGTATAGATACAGTCATTGCATTCATGAAGTTAGGATTCTAATAAGGGAGTCAAACCATTCACTCATCTAGCAACCATTTCTTTTTTGACTGGTCTGAGTTGAGCACTATCCTAGATATTGGGGATAAAATCAAAGATGAGACAAACCAACTTGCAGCCCTAATGGAGAATCATTTTGATGGGAGAGACCGATATATGGGAGATTAATGGGAGAAGAAAACTAAATCCTGCAGTGTGTTGTGTTTTTTAACAGTGGTGCCTATTTTGAAATAAATAGAGCAGATTAAAAGGATAATAATGATTGAGTGGTCAAAAAAGGCCTCTCTGAGGAAGTCAGCTTTGAACAGTTTTCTGAATGTTATCAGGTGTGAAGCCACACAAAGATTCCAGGAATGGGTAATTATTCCAGGCATAAAAAATTATAAAAGCCCTGAAGTCACAATAGAGGCTGAACGTTTCTATAAGGGTAGTTCCATACAAAGAACAAAGAGAAACAATTAACCAGATTTGAAAGAAAAAGAAAGGCCTCCCTATGAAATAGATACTTAATCTCAACTCCAAAGGATAAGTATGACCTAGTTTATAGTCCCTAAACTCAAGAACCTCACATTCCACAAGGCTAACACAGAAACAAATATATATGCCACCATTGTTCATTAACAAACAAATACAATATAAAAGGACGATGATGACACTGATATACAGAAGGAATGAAAGATCATAAATGAGATGCAGTTAACTGAGACCGTGTGGGAGTGCTGGTAAAAAGAGTGAGGAAGAGTAAACCCCTGAACATGTATCAAATGAAGCAATTTTTGTGTTTAGAGGGTAAATAGGAATTTGCCTCACTGATGACAGGAGAAGGATACCTCAGCCATAGGAGTTACAAAACCATAGAGATGTGAAAAAAATCTTGCAAATATTTTGATGTTTGTTTGCTGCTTCTTCCAATCACGGTGATCTAAATATTTAGAACCAAATCTCCTACTAAATACATAAAAATCCAGCCAAAATATTTTAATCGCTCTAGAGAATTAAATTGAAAACTCATACGATTGGCCCATATATCCATTTTTTTATGCGCCTAGAGGCTGACAAGGTAGGCCAAAGCCAGCTTATATAGGGCTTTCTATACTTTCCAAGTAGTGTGAATATCCGGGATATCTCACCTCAGGGTTCCAATCTCCATTTGTTTCCTAAGTTTTATAACATTTTCTTAAGGTGACCTGATCTAGAATTCTAGTCAACTTTGTTTAGATTCTTCTATTTTACCAAAGTCTTTTTTAAACCCAATGTCTAAAACATAGAAAAACACTCTTTTGTTACCTCACCAGAGCAGAGTACATACAGCTGTACATAATAACTAATCATAGCAATGGCTGTATAAAACACATGCCACTTCTAATTCTTGTGACGCTCTTGGTTAAATTAATTTTCCAAGATTCCTTTCAATGAAGTTTTAAGCCACTACCAAGTGAATAAAATTAAATGAAAGCAAGGCAAGAATTTACAAAATACAGAAATCTGTAGTGGAAAAGTAGTTTTGAAATCATAAAGCCTTGATTTGTGTGACGGTTCTTTACTAGCCATGTAATCATAAACCAGTTATCTAAATGTTGTTGGCCTCAGTTTTTTCTCGCTCATGAAATCGTGATGATAACAATTATTATGCAGAATTGTTATATGAATTTAATAAACCACAGAACATGAGAGTTTCATATTTGATATTCAAATAATGGTAATTATTTTCATACTTATAACCAATCATTCTTATAATAGTAATTGAATTGTTCAAGTGATAATATTAATTTACATTATGAAGCACTGCATTGACTATTCACAGGCATACATTTGCCAAAATATATTTCATTTTAATTTATCCTCTTTAAGAATATATATTCCATAATTCAAAACAAATCAATTATGGATAGTAATGAATATCATAAATTCCCTGATTTTTCTTATATTTATTATCAGGGCAGTATCCTTTATTGTTGAACATAAAAAATCTTAAACAAGTATGTCATGTTCCAAATGTGTCTTCTGCTTTCTAATGAAATTAGATTATAAAGTTATATGAAATAAATTGATGCAGTTAATACATTCATCTTTAAAAAAACATGTCAATTTAATATGATTTTACATTTAAACCTTAAAACCAAGTTCTTTCAGTATTATTTATAGTATATCCTCCATGTTTCATGAGCATTGCTTTGATCCAAACTAAGTAATTCTTTGGTTATAGTATGAATAATTGAAATGGGTTTTATATTTTGTTATTTTATGGTTAGTTACTGTTACTACTTATTTACTTCCTCTTTTGAAAAATAAATTAATTCTATAAAACATCATTGTTTTCCAGCTGTATTATGAAATACTTGACATACAACACTGTGTAAGTTTAAGGTTTGCAATTCCGTGATATGATATATGTATACATTGCAAAATAATTACCATAATAAGGTTAGTGAACACATCTATCACCTAGGAGCATAGTTACCATTTCTTGTGTGTGGTAAGAACTTTTGCTTGCTCTCTTAACTATTTTCAAGTATAAATATAGCATAGTTAACTGTAGTCACCATACTGTATATTAGATCCCCAGAACTTATTCATATTATAAATGCGAGTTTGTACCCTTTGACCACCTCATCCACTCCATTCCCACCCCTGACATCCACTATTATCCTTACTCTTTTTTGGATTCCACATATAAGTAAGATCATACAGTATTTGTCTTTCTCTGTCTAACTTATTTCACTTAGAATAATGCCTTCTAGATCGATCCACATTTTTGCAAATGGCAGGATTTCTTTCTTTTTAATTGCTGAATACTGTTTATATTAATCGCTAAATACTATTCATATATACCATAAGTTTTTATTTTTTTTTTCTGTTGATAGACACTTAGGCTGTTTCTATGTCTTGGTTATAGTAAATAATGCAATAAACATGGGAGTCGGATATCTTTCTGAGATAGTTACTTCATTTCCTTGAGATATACAAGAAGTGGGAATACTGGATGATATAATAATTGTAATTTTAATTTTTTGAAGAATCTCCATATTGTTTTCCATAGCGGCTGTACAAATTTAAATTCCCACTACAGTGCACAAGGGTTCCCATTTCTGCACATCTACTCGCACTTGTTATTTCTTATATATTTGATAACAGCCATACTAACAG
>NW_017731835.1:823471-826365 GCF_001890085.2 Hipposideros armiger | reverse complement strand
ATATTTGCTCTATGCCCATTTTTTGTAGTTTAATTTTCAGGAATCACAAATACAAAGTCACAAAAAGTTTTATTCATTTTTTAAAAATTTATTTTAAACTTTGTATTGGATTATGCTCCCTTAAACTCTTCTGGTGCCGTGGACCTAAATCCAAAGCAATACACTTGACAGCAATTCAAGATGCTGCCCTCTAGAAATTTCACTGGTAGATTTCTAGAGTAGGAAGTGGAAAGATTCAAACATAAGATTGTTCCCCATCCTCACGGCTACATGTACGGAAAGCTACTGAAGAGACTCCACAAGAGCAAATCAGCAAGAATCAGAGGTTCTACTAGGCACTGGGTCACCCTGATGGGTCACTCCTGAGCCTGCTGGGTGGGTGAATGTAGGATGCTATGAGTTACTGTTACTGTGATTGAATTATGTAATATGAGCAGAATGTAATTGTTATCCTCTCAAAGCCTGTATGTTTGGGTGGTTATTTCATAAACACTGGAATCAGAATATCATGGAAAGAGTAGTTTAGTAAAAGCAATTTTCTTTATTGTCTGGATTTTAAGCAAAAGCTTCATGCATTCACTGGATATATGGATTATTCTGACGTGTAAGCTACACTGAGGTCAACGATTTTCATGTTCTTTGTACACTACTGTATCTTATGTTTCAGGCTTTTACAGGAAGTTTGAAAATATTTCTTGCTTGAATGAATTATTTTGTACTTAACTATCATGTTTTTCTTGAATTCCTGCTTACAAGTCCAACATCACCAGAAACTGAGCAGTACAAATAATGTATATCCTCAATATCCTGAAAATTAGATCTTCATGACCGTTTTGGAAGAATAGTTTTGCTTTGTTTTTTAAGTAAAAGATGCTTATTACCTATGTGATACTTATTGTCAATGCTGTGAAAATCATCTCAACAATCAGAGTGATCATTTTAAATGCAAGTGAGATCATGTTATTCCACAAAACCCTGGGATCCCCAGTTCATTCAGTGTAAGAGTCGAAATCCTTTGGTGATGTCAAGTGCCTGCATGATCTGAATTCCCCATTGTATTTTTTTTTAAGATTTTATTGGGGAATTGGGGGAGGGAAACAGCATTGGGGAATTGGAGAAAGGGACCAGCCAAGTTGTTGTTCTTCAATCTTTATTGTGGAGGACGCCAGTCACCACCATGTGGCTTCCTGTCAGCAGCTTGTGGCCTCTAAGCTCAAGGTGCAGTGTTCACTTTTAGTTATGGGTGGGAGTAGCCACCATCCCATGGGGAGTCGAACCAGCAGCCTTGTTGTTAAGAGTGCATGCTCTATCCACTGAGCCATCTGGGTGGCAGCTCAGCTCAAGGTGTCCAGTTCAGTCTTAGTTGCATGTGGGCGTAGCCCGCCATGGAACAGGCAATCTTGTTGTTACACCAGTTGCACTATCCTGCCACCTATTGGCAGCTCAGCGACAGCTCAGCTTGGGTGCAGCATTACTGGCCCAAATGGGAATCGAACTGGAGGCCCTGTTGCTCAGAGCTCGTGCTCTTAAGCCAAATCTTAGCCAACTGAGCCGCTCGGCCTGCCTATTTTTTGGTTTTTTTTTTAATCTCATCTACTACCCCCATCCATCTCACCCTCCCATTCAAACCTATTGTCCTGTTTTCTACACCTTGATCATGAGAGATGTTCTCTAGCTTCATAGCTTTTGCACCAGCTCTTCTCCCTTCCTAGAACATCATTCCCCTAGATATCAACATGGCTATCGCTTCACCTCATTCAAGTATTTGCATAAATATTAACTTCTCAGTGAGATCTACCCTGACCATTCAATATTAAATTGCTTATCATCTCACATATACCAACTCCTACAGAGTCATGTTCCTTTTTCTTTTTTTCTGGTTTCTTTCTCCTTATCCTTCTAATAATAGCCATGACACATGTCATATTCTAATGTACTATAAAAGTTACTTAGTAACTATATTAACTGCCTAGTCTGTCTCCTCCACCAGAATGTAAGGTCCCTATATTTTAGGGATCTTTCTTTTGTTCATTGATATAATCCAAACATCTATTAATAGAAAAGAATCTGACTTTTAAATGGCACTTCAAAATATAAAATTATTTTTAATTTGCTGATTATTTGGGACAAAACTGTGGCCAATGGTGACAAATGTTGGAAAGTATATTATTTCTCAAATTTAAGAATGTGTCACCATATTCAAATTATCCAGAATATGTAATTCTGCTATAAGCATCTGCCTGTTAGTGACCTTGTATTTCTTTGCAAATGTTTTACTATGTACCTTACTATCTTCCCAGTAATTACTCACAAAATGCATGTCACATTCACTGAATGAATGTGAGCACTACTATGTTTCTAACAATTCCAGTAAAACAAGCATGTTGCAAAATGTCTGATCTGATTGAGCCTCATGCTCCCCATCCAGTACAATGACAGTGCATCAAAGCACTTAGGAATAGATGGTTTAAGTTTCTTAGATCTTAGCAGCATTGCTAATTAAGCTTATTCAAGTCTTCACACATTTTCAGATGATATTACAGCTCAACAAGTGATCTAAAGCATTAGAGCCAACTCACAAAATTCTTGAAAGAATTTTATGAGAGTTTTTCTGGGGACATCCCAATATTTTTTGCTATTGTGTTTTTACTCTGCTTATCGTAAGCCGCAGAAAGTGAGAAAAGAATCTTTAATGACTGAGATGTCTCTGAGGTTTCCTGATACATCATAACGGGGGGATAGTTTTTGACTTTACAATGCCATGCTCTAAGAAATTCTCAAACATACACACACACACACACACACACACACACACACACACACATTATTAGCAGGGGATACATAGACCATGGATTTAGACCTAATGTATGGGTGAGGTAAAAGGTAGGTGAAAA
>NW_017731835.1:816512-823245 GCF_001890085.2 Hipposideros armiger | reverse complement strand
TATGCTTTTAAATAAATGAAAATTGCTGTATGTCAGACGTCAAAGATGCAGGTCAAGTGGAAACTTACCACACGAATCCCCCATGTGGTTTGCCTCTTAATCATGGACTTTATAAATTAAAAAACCACAAGACTACAGCGTAGTGAATGTACAAGAGGCACAAAATTCTGTCAAAGTGGTCAAACTGGACTCTTGGTCCAAAAGAAGAGAATCACTTTCATACCAGTTTCTTACACTTTTCTAGCCTATAAATAACTTACCTTTTGAGTATTGATATACATTTAACCCTTGAACAACATGGGTTTGAACTGCCCAGGGCTACTTATATAAAGATTTTTTTTTTCAATAAATAGACACCAGCCCTCCATATCCCTGGGTTTTGTATGGGTGAATTAAACCTTCACAGATGTTAACTGTAATCAGGATTGACTGTAATCATTGTTCTATCACTTTTTATATAAGGGACTTGAACACCTGCAGGTTTGGGTGTCCATGGGCATTCTGAAACCAATCTTTCACAGATACTGAGCGACTGTAGTTAACACTTGGGGGAGTCATAATTTATACACAAATTTTCAACTATGCAGGGGTCAGTGCCCCTATCCCTTATGTTGTGCAGGGGTCAACTTTGTTTAAATATTGAATTTGTAAACCTCTCTTCAAAAACCTTTATAAGACTAGAACTGGATTATCTCAGGTACATATTTCAATCAAGCCAGCCCATGGGACCTATTCTGCAGCCAGACTTCTCCACCTAAATACCATCACACCACCAGCAATTTAACCATGACAAAATCATTGGTGAGCAAGTACCAAGGGTGACCTAGGAAGAGGGGAATCTGTGGGCAGCTGATAGTGAATACTGAAGGGCTACATTTCCATAGCTTAGTTGTCACACATTCCTGCCTTAGATCTTGTATTGAAAGAACTTATGGTTATTTTAGTGGAACCAACTTACTTTTTCCTGGGGTTTCTGTGGTTCCATGGTTGGGTAAGCATAGCATTAAATGTTCAAAATGAAACCTCTTCATCGTAGTAACTTAAAGNATTCTATTTTATTTCATAATATCCTGTTCTTTGTCCTCAGGGACTATATCTGAGTTGCATATATGTATTTATTTATATGATTCTGTGTGTAATATCTGTCATTGATCCTATGCTGTAAGCACTCTGAGGACAGACCATAGCAAGTTTCCTCACCACGCTATATTGGGAATCAAATACAGAGAGGCCCAATAATTATGTGTTAAGTGGATGGACCAATCAAACACTTTGTTACTTATATGCCATAGTTATATTTCCACTTGTTTGGGGGACTTATATTGACACATAAATGTCACCTCACTAAACTCAACATATCCAAAACTATGTTCCTCTTTTCTGAAAGAGGCTTTTCCTCTCAAGTCTACATTTTACAAACCTTGAATCATAGTATTTCATTTTTTTTTCTTTCCCATTTTTATTTTATTTGTGAAGTAATCTTATTTTTTTCATTCCTAATTTCTCTTGGATTCTCATTTTTTACTCCTCCCTGCAACCATGAAATGCCATACAAACATCTAAGTAAACATACAAACTCAGCTTATATGTGTATTTCCTCCTGAGCTGAAAGCACAATTCCACATGTTCCTTTCTTACAAACTCATAGCCATCCTTTGTGTCTCTGCTTAGGTGTCATGTTTTTTGTTTTGTTTTGTTTTTTAAATTAAAGTTTATTGGGGTGACAATGGTTAGTAGTTACATAGGTTTCAGGTGTACAATTGTGTGATACATCATCTATATAGCACATTGTGTGTTCACCACCCAGAGTCAGTTCTCCTCTCATCACCGTATATCTGCTTAGGTGTCATGTTTTTATAGGAAGAACTTGGTTGACCACTGTCACAGGTTGCTTCTTAGAAGAGCCAGACATTGAAATGGAGTTTGGTCAGGTAACGTTATTTAAGGAATTAATGGGAGTCAATACCTTTAGGAGAGAGAGAAAGGAAGGACCCTGCTTGGGGAGAAGTTCACCCGTGTTGCTGGCCTGAGGACGGCCTCAGCTGACATGCAGGGAACTCTGGAGCTAACATGGTCCTTCAGAGTTGTACAGTGTTGGTTCAAAACTTCTTGGCCTTTATTTGTTCACTTCCATCAGCCACTGGAAGTGGGCCACAGTGACTGATGGAGGAGACTGACCTTGGATAAAATCACATGGTTGTTCAAAGGTGAGTCAGCAATAGTCATTTACATGTCCTTACTGGGCAGGACTGGGTGATACATCATGGTTTCCGCCACAACCAGTAAAAGTTGAATTAGGTCAAGTATTTTGTTTTCAAAGGGGATTTTGGGTTTATACATACATTTTTGTTTTTTTAAAGATTTTTATTGGGGAATTGGGGGAAGGGGAANTTTGTGTGTTTATGTTAAAATGAGCTTCCCACAGGCAGCATACAGTTATAAAGACAGCATTAACAGGAAAATGAGGAGAGAGAGATGGACAATGAGATTCCTAAGGTCTTCCTAACTTCTCAGATAGAAAACAGTAGAAGAGGGGCCCAACAATGGAAATTTGGGTAACATAGGTAATGCTTGACACATAAAAGAAGTTTGATGATTGGTTGAATAAATAAACTGAATCATTTCAAAAAACAGTCAATACCTGAGTTGATGGAAAACTTTAAAGACTAAATTATATGCTGCGTGTTTGATTGGTGTGATAGAATAAGAGGGAACTCCCATGAAACAGAAGTCAAGCATGGAAGTGAAAGACAGAGATGTAAACCAATTGAATTACAATTAATATGCATAAGGAAACCTTAGATAATGTCAGCGAATTTGGAAATTAAAAGATGATTCATTTCTTTGAGCATTTAATTGCACTGGATTTCAAACCAACATGTGGAGGGATAAAAGGAAATCATTGTGGGGAAATGGAAATAGTATTTGTAGTTTATTATGTTGAGACATTTTCCTATGGCAAAAAGGAGTAAACATGATGGTTTAAAAGAAGATTTGATTGATTTCTACCTCCACCCCATTTGACTAAAGGGATTCTGGAAGAGCTTTGCAAAGGTCAAGAGCTAGTGAGGGAGGGAAGATTTGAAAGGTTTGATGGAATTGTTGATCCAGATTCTTGAAAAAACAATGTGATCAAATTACTGATAGAACAGAAGGGGAGTTTAGTTTTGAAATACAGACAAAGATGAGACAAAAAAAAAAAAGAGAGATACCATTAGAAAAATTCTAAAGCTTACAATTCAGTGAGTTCCCATGAGATAAATGGGCTGTAAGTAAAGAAGTTAAAATTCAGCTATGGAAAGTGAAAGGTTTATATGTAGTTAGTTTTGAGGTTGGTGGATGAGCATTCGTATTAGGATAGAAACTGACTATAGTAGGGAGAACTTGAGAGATGGGAAGATTATATATATATATATATATATATATATATATATATATTATATGNTTTTTTTGCTTTTACTGCAATACAGCTATACAGCTTAACCTGTTTCCAGCTCTTCTTTATTTGAACGTGGAATCCATTTTCAAATTTCAAAGACATTTAAGATAAATGTGTTAGTTTTGCATGATTTATGTTGGATCAGGCAGAGTCTTTATCTATATTTTATCCTTTGTTGGACAAAGATAACCATTTCCTTTTGATAAAAGCACAACATTTTGCTTCTCTTTCTTAATGCAATTATCTTACATTCATTGGAGACAAGAAGTGTAACTATTTGAAAGCTCCATTATTTTCTCTTGCTTTGTACCCAAAGCATATAATGTAATCCATACAATGGAAAGGAATTTCAGCAGTGACTATTAAATATGCTTAACTGCAGATCAGGGAATGAGTAAAAATGAGGAGAAATTACATATCCGTATAAACAATGAAAACATTAAATGACTATATTCCTATAAACATCTGATTAAACATCAAAAATTAAAATGACTGTTACCATACCACAAACTGCTGTTTGGATTCTGCACACCAAATTGTACTGTTATTATTGCAATGATTGGATACATGTAAAATAGATATGATTAGCAGTCCTGTCACTCTCTAGTCATTATCCAAATAATGCCTTGATTGTACTTTTCAAGGGCCTTGAAAAACAGGAGTTTTTACATCTGCTAAACAATATGGTATTTTGTAACATAATGTCTATTATATATTCCTTTTGATTTAATTAGTGGGAAAAAAATCCAAAGAAAGACTTCAAATATTTCATTGTAATACAGCAATTAGATTAATTCTTTAGTCTATTGGGCTTCATTATTGGTTTTAATTACACCGTTTAATACTAGAAAGGAAGGTGAACCATAGAAATCCTTAATTATAATAAATATATGTTGTATTTCTGATCCAGATGGTATGAGAAATCATGACTTGTGCATCTGCCACCTGCTATACCCTTATGACAAACTTATAGCATGAGAGATAAAATAACCTTTTAAAAGTTAATATTGAAACACTGTCATGCACAAAATAATTTCCTAGAATAAACTATTACATAATGGTTAGTGGTGTCGAAGTTATGGCTTTTGGGTTTTAGGCTCATAAGAAGTTAGATATGACCTATAGCTGGATAATGAGACTAAAAGTGTCCCAAAATAATTAAATCAGTGAAGCCTGAGTCACCACACAATAAAAGTCATATGGTGTTGGGGGACTCACTGCCTATAAACAAAGATTTACATAAATGTATACATATAGATATATTACAAAGGCNTTATGTCTATGATGGAATTTGGCAAGTTTGCAAAAATCAATAACAACATTAACAATCGCGTGCCTTCCATTTGCTATGAATAAACAAAATTAAAAATACCATTTAGAACAACATAAAAAAAAGAAATACTTAAGGACCGGTATGAGAAAAAAAATGTGCAAGATTTCTGCACTGAGAACTTTAAAAGATTATTGAGATAAAATAGAAAGAAAAAAATGAATTGCAGTATTTATAATATTTATGGATCTGAAGACTCAATATTGTAAGATATCAATTTCCCCCATATTGACCAATAGATATAATAGCTATACCAATGAAAAATCCCAGCAGGCTTTTATTATTATTGTGAGAAATGGACAAGGTGATTCTAAAATCCATATAAAAAATAAAAATATACAAAGAATGCTGAAACAATTTTCAAAAAGAATAAGGATAGAAAACTTACAGAACCTGATTTCAAGAGTTGTTATAAACTTACAGAAATCAAGACAAGGAGGGAATGATATCATATAAACAAATAAATCAATGCAACAAAAAATAGTGTCCAGAAGGAGATCCACACATCTTTGTTCAATTGATTTTTGACAAAGATGCGTAGGAATCTATGTGGGAAAAAGATAGTCTTCCCCAAAAAACAGTGCTGGGACAATTAGGTATCCACATTGAAAAAAAAAAAAAAAGATCCAAAGCTTACACCAGATATGAAAATCAGCACATAATGGATCATAGATTCAAATATAAAAGCTAAAAGTATAAAACTGAAGGAGAAAACATGATAAAAAAAGCTTTTTAAATTTCAGTTTAGCAAAGATTATTCAGATCACCAAAAGCATTATCCATAAAAGAAAAAAAATAATTTGACAATACAAATTAAGAAAAATTTCTTCTTGAAAACACTTTTAANAAAGTAGTGATGCATGAACTTCTACTATATTGAAATGCTTTGGATTTTTACTTAGTGTGCAAAGGGGAAGATATTGAGAACAATTTTACCAGCAGGATGAAGCCACTGACTATTTTTAAGTTAAGTTTTTGTGCCATAAAAAGCCTGGAGAGGAGTCTGGAATGGAGCAAGTGCGGAAGCAAGGAAGCCAATCAGGTCGATAATCCAGTAACATATGATGGAGTTTTTACCAAGTTGTGGTAATGGAAGTGGTGAGACATGGTTTGTTCTGAATCTACTTTGATGGGTGATGAATACAATTTTCTAAAGAATGGGATGGGGTATGTGCAAGGCAGAGTGTGTCAAAATGTATTTTAGCAGCACAAACAGAAAAATGGGATCTTCATTTCCTGGTATGGAAAGAACTTTGGGTGGAGACGTGGTTTCTGGTGAAATTGCACAGGGATTATTAGGACTTAGTCAGGCAGTGAAAGGGACAGTAAGTGCAATGGATAAGAGATAAGAGATCATAATGTATTTAGAATTTATGACATCAAAAACTGTTGTGTTGGATCTTCTGTTTATGTGAATCAGGCAAGAGATGATACCACCTTGGGTTCTGGTAGGTTGTGTGGTTAAGACTACTATAAATCCAATGCTACAGTTTTCAGTGAAGAAGGGTGTGTAATCGGACATGTGTTATTAAGGTAACCAAGTGCAGTGAAGGTAGAAAATGGGACTAACAGGCAACATTAAAAAGCAGATGTTTTGGGCCGGCCGAGTGGCGCGTTGTTTAAAAGCTGGCTTGGGACGCCAGAGGGCCCTGATTTGGATCCACATGTGAGGGCCAGTGACACTGCCCTCCACAGCTAAGATGCTGAACAACAGCTCAACCTAGAGCTGGGCTGCCATGAGTCGCCAGCCACGGCATATGCTGCAGCCCCCGTTGCAGTGGGTTGCCATGGGCTATCGTGTATAGCCAGCAGCCAGCGTGAGTGGCCAGCAGCTGCTGTGAGCGGCCGTCCAGAAGCCGGCATCTGATCTGCCTCGCCTGGGAAGAACTCAATGATGGTGCCAACTTGGGCCAGTGAAGCAATGTCCTCCACAGCTAGACTGAAGAACAAAACGACAGCAACTT
>NW_017731835.1:811083-812629 GCF_001890085.2 Hipposideros armiger | reverse complement strand
TACAACCACTTTGAAAAATGGTTTGAACAACTTTTAAATGTCAAATATATTCCAATTAAATAACTTAGCCATTTTACTCCTAGGCATTTACCCCCAAAAAACAGGCCCATATTCAGACATAAACATGTACACAAGTTTTCTTAGCAGCTTTATTTTTAATCACAATTAAGAATTGGAAACAATGTAATTGTCCATCAACACAGTAATGCTTAAAAAATATGATATATCTATATGAGACTACTCAATATAAAAATGAACTATTGTTATACATAACTTGGATGATTTTCAAAATAACTATGCAGAATAAATTAATCCAGACAATAAAATATATACTGTATGATTCCATTACTGTAAAAATCTAGAAAATATAAACTAATGTATAGTCACAGACAGTCACCAAATATATCAGTCTGCTTTGGGTGGCCTTCTTCTGTGCTCCCATAATTTCCTACATGGATCTCAGAACATTTGTCACTCGATGTTGAAAACTGAGTTCTTTTATTCTATCTTACTAGAATAAGTATCCTTGAAGTTATGGGCATTTGAACTACCAGTTAATAGCAGAAATTCTATCACGCAGTAAGTTTTCAAATATAAAAGCTAGGGTTTTACCAATGACACCTAAGCGTTTACATGACATCGCCACTCATTTAACCTCCACGACCTCATTTCCTGGAACTCCTCACTCACTCACAGTTGGCCTCCTTGCAATTCCTCAGACATGCCAGACATGAGCCAACCTTAAGACCTTTACAATAGCCAGTCCTTTTGTCTGGAGTGGTCTTACTGCTGATAGTTTTTAACTAACTCTTTCACCTTTTCATATTTTTGCTCAAATGTCACCTTCACTGTAACTACACCGAGCTTTCTATTTAAAATGTTAACTTCCATCCCTGACTAGAAATCTTCATTTTTCTCACCTTGATCTAACTTTTCTCTTTCCCCATTATGCTCTTCATCTTAGAACATAACTACGTAACTTCCTTATTTAAGTCCGCAGCTTTTGTTTACTGTGTCTCTCTCGTTAAAAATTAAAAATTCACAAATCTAGGTGTTTTTATTTTGTTTTGTTTTGTTTTTGCCTGTATAATCTAGAATATAGTATCTGGCACGTAGTAGGTGCTCAACAGATATTTGATAAGTTCCTGAATAAATTAATGTTAAAAGAAAACATTTTATAAATCATTTTGACAAATTTTTTCCTGCAAAAGATAAATTATGTAAAGCATAGCTTAGATTTACTTTCAAAATATCCTATAGCATAGAATGGACAATATACATGAGCCTTAAAAAAACAACCAGATGCATTACTAATTCATAACTATTGAAAAACCACATACTCCCACACTTCTAGATCCTCTAAAGACTGTAAAATAACCCCTCTAAAGAAAGAAATT
The DNA here is from genome assembly GCF_001890085.2 of Hipposideros armiger. Taxonomy (NCBI): domain Eukaryota; kingdom Metazoa; phylum Chordata; class Mammalia; order Chiroptera; family Hipposideridae; genus Hipposideros; species Hipposideros armiger. Next base: position 811,232 of record NW_017731835.1, on the reverse strand, counting down.
TAAAATATTAAAGATTTTTTTGGGGGGCAAATAATTTAATAAAAGTTTTGTTCAGATGTATAGAAGATCTTCAGTAATCATAATAAATGTTTCCAATAAGCATGAAATTATAACTCTGAAATGTGCTAAAAATAAACTACCTGCTCAGG
>NW_017731835.1:807312-808378 GCF_001890085.2 Hipposideros armiger | reverse complement strand
GCAGTGAATCCACTACCCTGAGGCAGTCATACCAAATTCCTTAGGTTAGAAAGTTTTAAGAACAGTTAGTGTGGGTTCATTTAATTTACTATTTGACAAGGGATTTTCTTATTTGTACATTGTAATACCTTATTTTTGAGGAATAATAACTGTTTAAAATTCATGCTGGTATTTGAAAGCTATTGGAAAATTTTATTAAAGTAAAGGGGGAAGAGGGAAAAAAAGAAAGTGGGAACTGCTAATAGAAATACATTCCCATATTTCTCAAGATAATACAATATAACAAATGTTAAAAACATTTCTTAAAATCATAATTTCCTAAACTGATTCTGATAACTCTTTTAAATTTAGGGGTTGAGGTATGTGGTAAGTATTTAACAAAAAGCATTTCAAGGAATTATTTTTTTCCTTGAAAACTCCTAATAAAGGACAATCCAAAGGGATTTTCTATCTTCTAATTTAATTAACAAGTTATGAGTTGAATCACCCATTTTATCACAGTGTATCAAACACTAATAACATTTTTAATAGCCATCCCTGATGCAATAGAAGGCATCTTTCAGACACAGTGATCAGGGACAAACAAATAAACAAGAGAACTGTAGCTTAGGCATCTACCTGCATAAATATAGGACTATATCAGACAATCTTTTGGCTACAATATAGCAATGAGTAGAAATCAGACATGGTCTGTGATGGACATATTGATGAAGTGGAAATGGCTGCAATGTTAATATACAGTAGTCCCACTTATCCACAGGGGATATGCACCAAGACTCCCCCTCCCCCAATGGATGCCTGAAACTGAGTATACCACTCAATCATATTATATATAATGTTTTTTTCTGATACCTATATATCTATAATAAAGTTTCATTTATAAATTAGGCTTAGTACTAGATTAACAACAATAACTAATAATAAAATAGATCAATTTTAATTAGATACTGTAATAATAGTTATGTGAATGGATTTGGAGCCACTATTAAATAAAATAAAGTTTACTGTGATATTGCAACACTTGATTTGATAATCAAGATGGCTACTAAGTGACTAACAGGTAGTT
>NW_017731835.1:803503-804837 GCF_001890085.2 Hipposideros armiger | reverse complement strand
GTGAATGAGATTAAACATAAGGACATTCACAGAAATTCTTAATGATCTTGTGAGGAAGGGCAGCGAGGGCAAGAAAAACTGCAACAGGGCTAATAACAAATTTCAAATGGCCATCACTTAATTATGGGTGCTTTTAACTTCAAATAATATTGCTTTTCATAAGCCTATCATAGTTCATTAATTACCACATATTGCTCTTTGAAATCATGGCTTACCACTTATATTTTCCCCACATGTTTCATACCGTTAGCACTTAAAAATGATCTCTATGAATGATAGATAAAGGTATTTTACCAATTGGCTAAATAGATTCATGTATTTATTTGTATATCTATATAAAATTTTATAAATTATTTATTTTATATAAAGTCTGAATACATATCTGTATGTGTTCAATGAAGTCTTTTCAGAGCAACATTTTAAAACTACCATCTTTTTTACACAAAGACAAAAACTTTATAGACCCTTCAAATCTCTGATTCTCAAATTCATATTACATTTGTGAAACAAATGAAACTATGTACATAAAATATAAGCCTATCATATATAATAGTTATTAATGTCCCACAAGGCACATACAGAACATGCCATATTCAAGACCTTGTGGATTATTGAATTTGAATTTCTATCCCAGTTCAGTTTTGTAGATTTCTGTGGTTTATATGCTACCATTAGGGAGGATGATTCTTTTGCTAAAAGCTCCCAAATGAATATGTGAATATGATAGTTTCAGAATAGGTAATTTGTAGACTAGTGATATAATATTGTAATTTACTATGTAAAGCACTATAAAGTAAAATTCTATTGGCATTTATTTGTTTAATGACACATCTCTTTGTTCAATTATTAAACATTTATTTGTACAGAAAATACAGGCGGTATTATATAGACTAGAAAATATATAGTAAAAACCCTAGAAGCCTTTATCATTTTGTCGTGGCAATTTTAGGACATAAAATTAGATAACGTTCAAATGCAAGTTAAATTTGGGAAGAAAAACTAATAAAGAGTTTGCTTATTGCAATAGCTTTAGCATGCTGACAAAGTGATGAATAGTCAAAATCAGTGAATATATGAAGTATACAATGAAAACAATAATTTCAAGTGTCTATGACATAATAGATCTTATTAGGCTATATTTGAAAAGGAAACTTTCAACAGGATCTGTCCAGTTCTATAATCATCAGATTAAGACTTTCCCACAGTACCCCCTTTACTACTTTAAGTTTTCCAGGGTTTACAAGTTAAAAACCATCAGTGATAGGTTCGTGCTGGAGAAAAGGTACAGAATCTAAGATACTTTAGTAGTAAGCCCTTTCTATTCTCCCTAATTT
>NW_017731835.1:796424-798318 GCF_001890085.2 Hipposideros armiger | reverse complement strand
TAATGTTTAAGTTACTATGCTTTAGTAAGATCTATTTTATTTTGCTATTGCTGAAGCTTCATTTATGGCTTCATGCTGGAAAAGGTTTGCCAATATATTTGAAAGGACATGGTGTCTATTCCAATGCTTAATACAATGTAGGCAATCTGTTACCTTCATTTATGTCTCAGTTCTCAGCAGCTTGAGGATATAAAATGGTTTACAGTCTCACTTATAAGCTCTGGTACTCTAGGTTTTACCTCTACCCACTATTATAAGTCCTTTAAAACACTTTCAAAATTTCATACAATTGTTTTTTTGGGGAGCAATAAATGATGATATATAATCCTGATATAAATTATGACCAATCTTAGGAAGCTTTCAGACAGTATCATTTAAAATTACAATTTAAAGGAAGTGCTACTTGTGTGTTTTAAGACCTCCAGTTATGTAAACAAAAGGGAAAAGTATTTCATTAGTATGAAATATTTTCAATGTAGTCTGACTAGAGGTAATGAAGTTGACCCAAATATTTGGCCTTTTATCAATTATCTAGTGCAATTGTTCATCTAATGCATGAATGCAAAACAAAATAAGTTAAAAATAGAAAATATGTGACAGTTATATTAATAATAGACCAGATGGAATATACTGTATTTCTTATGTGTCACTAAATTGGCTTCAGCATGACTTTATGTTCTGTCTTATAACTGACTGTTGCACTATTTTCCTAACAATATTTAATAGTAATTTTTTTCTTTATTGAGTACTACCTATCTGTGAGAGGCTGTGCTTGATAATTTATCTGCTTCAGCTCAATTAATTGTCACAATAAATTTGTATTATCAATATAATTACCTTGCTTTATAGGTAAGTGAATTAAAGTAAGGAAAGATAAGTGTGATGTTTAAAGTCAATGAACTACTTCCTGTTAGAGCGGGGACACATTCTCAAATTGGACTCAAAAGTTCTTTTTGTTTTTTTCAACATTTTATTGGGGAATTGGGTAAAGGAAACAGTGTTGGGGAATTGGAGAAGGGGAACAGCCAAGTTGTCCTTCAATTTTAGTTTTGGAGGGCGCAGGTAGCTCAGCTCTAAGTAAAGTCGCAATCTGGCCGCCTGTCGGCAGCTCATGGCAGCTCAGGTCAAGTAGCCGTGTTCAATCTTAGTTGTGGGTGGGCATAGCCCACCATCCCTTGTGGGAGTCAAATGGAAAACCTTATTGCTAAGAGCACATGTTCTAACCACTGAGCCATCTGGTCACCCGTGGACAGCTCAGGGAAGCTCAGCTCAGGCTCAGGTCACTGGCTAATGTGGGAATCAAACCGGCAACCCTGTTGCTCAGAACTCATGCTCTTAACCAACTGAGCCACTCAGCTGGCCCTCAAAAACTCTTAGTCATTGTGTTTTACAATTCCCCCCTCAAATTTATCTCACTATGATACAGCTCATGTGTAGGCACCAATCTCACAAAGTAGATTTTAAGTTCTTTAATGGAAGAAACCACAAGTACTCAACTTTACACATTGTTCTCCAGATCATGGGTATTCATACGTAGGGGTCCTGCCACTTACTGGCTGTGCAACATGAGCAGACAATTAGTTTCACTCTGCCTCGTCATATCATCTGTAAATGAGGAATAATTAAAAAGTGTGCTTCCTCAAACAAAGGGAAGTGTAAAATAAAAGAGAACAAGAATGGAAAGAGTATAGGTAAGCAGGTGCCTGAGTGTGGAAAACTGCCTGTTCAGCTTGCTATATAATGAAATATAGCCGCAATATTTTCATGAGTGACAGAGAAATACTCTCTTTCTTGCAGAGTAACATATGAAAGTATGAAAGAGAGAGAAAGAATTAACATATTTTAATTATTAATCAAAGAGAGCATGAGACCTAGGGATGGATTCAACATAGTT
>NW_017731835.1:787836-794109 GCF_001890085.2 Hipposideros armiger | reverse complement strand
CACCCAAAGTCTAGTTTCCTTCAAATACCCTATATTTGACCCTCTGTACCTACTTTGCTCTTTTTCTAGCCTCTCTCTTTTCTGGTAAATACTGTCTGTATCTGTGAGTGTGTTTTTGTTTTTTGTCATTTTGGTTTTTACTTTTTGTTTTATATTATGCATATGAGTAAAATCAGACACTTCTCCAAGGAAGACATACAAATGGCCAACAGACAAGTGAAAAGATACTCAGCATTACTAGTTATTAGGAAAATGCAAATCAAAAATACAATGAGGCACCATCTCATACCTGTTAGAATGACTAATATAAAAAAAAACAATAAACAAAACAAGAAATAACAAGTATTGCAGAGTATGTAGAGAAAAGGGAACCCACATACACTGCTGGTGGGAATGTAATTAGTGCAGCCACTATGGAAATCAGTATGCAGGGTTCTCAAACAAACAAATAGAGCTACCATATGATCCAGCAATTTCTTTTTTGGGTATTTACCCTTAAAATATGAAAACACCTATTTGTAAAGATATATGTACTCCTGTGTTCACAGAAGCATTGTGATTGGATGAAGAATATGTTTTATATACAGAGGGTGCCAAAAAATGTACACACATTTTAAGAAAGGAAAAAAACTATTAAAATTGTGATACTCAATATACCAATAACCAAAGATGAATACAAGGCATGTGTATATTTTTTGGCACCCCTAATATATATAAATAGAATACTATTCAGACATAAAAGATGAAATATTGCCATTTACCACAACATGGATTGATCTTGAGAGTATTATGCTAAGTGAAATATGCCAGACAGAAAAGGCCAAAAACTGGATGATTTTACACCATGGAGTCTTATTTATTCAACTTATATTTACTATGCATGCTTGCTATAAGTTATAAATACAAAAATATCTTTTACATGAATATAAGATAATAATGGGACACAGAGAATTGAGTAATACATTGACAATATGACTGCTAATAGAAATAACAAGCTGCTATTTAGGGAAGGAGTCTGCTATGGCCTCAATCAAACTCTCTGGTAAGAATCTTTTAGGTCATTGATTTCCAATGCTACATTTGTGAGTGAAAATTTTTGTGTCCAAATTACTTGATTGCAGATGAGTTAGTAAGAGGTTCTAGTGTCCTGAGAGGCTACTGTCTATCTCAGAGAGGGCTGACTGCCAATTATTAAGGGACAGCTAGCACCCAAGATCTTTTCCCATTTTCTCAGAGTACAGCTGGCCACGTTTTCTTCTATCTAAAGGAGATGGAGGAGGAAGTTGGCATGATTTCTAAAACAAATCACTGTACAAGCTGTATCAAGACTTTTTAGAGAGTTTTATTGAGGCCACAAGCTTTGGAAAAGAGTATCTCTGTTAATTCTGTTTTCCAGAGTTTTCTTATATAATACACAGAAAAATAACACCACAGAAACCATGAACTAGCAGAACATACTTGTGTGAGAAAAGGTGTTTTATGAAATAATTTATACAATCAAAATGAATTAAACAAATTGAAAATTAAAAAAAACCTGATGTAGCCAACACTAAACATTAGAATGTACACATTACAAATATGGTTAAAGTCCTATATGTCCCTTTCCTGAACAAATTCGCCTGTTGACCAAGCACAAACCACTACCTTCATTCCCATGCATTTTCATGCATACCTTTCTATTTTACTACATTAAAATTCATCATTGCTAATATATTTATTTTAATATATCCTTGATTATTATGTGCTGTTTGCATTTTATAATCTAATTTTTATTTTAAACTTGCTTTCTTTACTCCAAATTTGTTATTTGCTTATGTTGATATGTATGCCAATAGGTTTTTTTTTTTCCTTTTGACCTCAGTCTACTATTCTGCATGAATATTCTACAGTATATTTATTACCTGTCCTACTAATTAAGGATGGTGGGCAGGAGAGAGTTTAGTTCCCCTTCTCTCACTTTTTCACTTGTAACTTTCTATTACAAGCCTCCATGTTTCACTGGGATTACATGATTTAGATAACCTATTACTGTGTTATAGGATATGTACATCTTTACCTCTACCGGATATTTTAGGAATGTTCTCTATAAGCACTCCAGTAAGTACTTTAGGGAGGAGTCTTAGAGTTAATGGATGATCTCTTATATATCGGGGCATAGATGAGAGTATTATTTCTGTAAACATACATGTAAATCTATAACTAAACTGGAGGTAAATTTCCTAAAACATGTTGCCTATAAGTGCATTTACTTTCATAATAAATTCTTACCAACCTCTATCAAACATAATTTCTTTTTTTTAATGAGGTAAACCTATATGTTGAGTTGAATTATTATCCAAAATATATTTTAATTGATATAGCTAGGTTTAAAAAGCCTGTACAGACAACTCTAATTTTTATCATAAATATGCATTTCTTTAATTAAAAAAATTAGATACATATTTTAAATTCATGTGCTTTTATCCATTATGCTACACTGTTTATGTTCACAACTGATATTTAAAGCCCATTAGTCTCTAAATTTATACATACAGAGGGTGCCAAAAAAAACCCCAACATATACACATTTTAAGGAAAGAAAAAACTGTATTAAAATTGTAATACTCAACATATACCAATGACAAAAGCTGAATACAAGTCACAGTTGACTTCTGCAATTACAAGAGGTACTCAAAGTAGTTACCATTAGCGTCCAGACACTTCTGATAATGGCTAACACTATTTGGTAGACTTCTGTGGCAAACATGTAAACTGTTTTAACACCACAGCAGAAGAAGCAGGACGTGTTGCTGTGCGAGGCCTCCCGGATCTTCCCTTGTGCACATCACACACAATACCATGCGTCTCAAACTCATCACAGATGCGTGCAACTGTTAGGCGTGATGGAGGTTCAGTTGCATTATCATGCCTCCATTGTCGTACTTCCACAACGTTCTGGAATTTCTAAATAGTCTTGCGCTCTTTGAACAACAACTGTGCTTCTGCCATTTTCTTTGACTGTCCTGCCTGTCTCACAATGATGCTAACATTCATTTGATTAACGCCATCTTTTGACTGAACATCATACTACACATTGCTACTGTAATTCATTTCAACTTTGAAAAGCAATATATAGATAACATCTCTTAAAATGTGTATATATATTTTTGGCACCGCCGCTATTAGTGCCAACAGACACAGAAGCCATGCAAGGAGATACTGTAACTGCAATAATACCACTGATAACAGTGTGGGTTCAAACATAATTTCTGATTAAAATTAAGTAGCATATACTCCCATCACCAGTTTACTTGCTGATTCACTAATATTTTTAATTTGATCAATCCAAAAATACTAGCAATGATTACATTTGCATTCATTAGTTTCATTTTATGTATCCTTGAGTATTAAATTTTCTAAATTTCTGAAGGATTCTTAATAAGATCAGAACAGAAATCTTAAGCTTAAAAAATTGCTAGTGGCTAGGGAAACATTTTTCAATATAGATTTTTCACTATTTTCTACACATTGGTTATTGCATTTACATTTAAAAATGTTTCTTCTGCCCTAACCCCATTGGACATAATTAATTAAATGCATACAATTTTGGAAATTTGTATGTCTTTTAAAAAGTCTGAAATTATACTTCTAGACATTTAACTTGCAAATTTCTCTCTTTTGAAAATGATATTAAAATTATATGGAAAATGTAGCACTAAGCACTTTTCTTCTGTGCATGTCATGACAAATATTAGCATCATGTACCTTCAGCATAAATGGAGTTGACAAATTGTCAGAACTCATAAATGCATAAAGTTAAAGAAGTTTCTTGAAATTTAGTCCCAACCCTCGTTGAAAAGGTTTTCTTCTTGAATTGCTATCTTGCACAGGTAGAAGTAAAATGTTAATAGTAACGATTAACTCTCTCTCTCTCTCTCTCTCTCTCTCTCTCTCTCTCTATATATATATATATATATATATATATATATANTAACATATGAAAGTATGAAAGAGAGAGAAAGAATTAACATATTTTAATTATTAATCAAAGAGAGCATGAGACCTAGGGATGGATTCAACATAGTTAAGGGTTGCATATTAACAAGGTTTTTCATTACTGTTTCTCAAGTAGGGACAATTTTACCCATTGGGGTGAAGAAGAAAATTTTAGAAATTCTTCTATTCACATTTATGTTTACAGTTAAAATTACTTGGTTTAAAACTTAGAATAGTAAATTAGTTTTACCTGCATTTATCATGACTTTTTTTTGAAATGAGCTTATAATAAATCAAACTTAATTTTAGATAAGAACAAAAATACATGTTAAGAATGCAAGCATTTCAAATTTAGAAACATTCCATTACTTGTATCTTATATAGCCATTATATAAACAAACAAACAAACAACAAAAATTATTAGTAATAGATTAGAAGATGACCCTTGGTTTCTATTTTTCTTGATTTATAATAAATCATTACTATGCCATTCAGATGGAACAAAATAAAAGGAAATGATAGAAATAAAGTGATTTCTTAAGACTCAAACTATGTGTTTATGCCACTATCAGTGATATACTATCCTGGGGTATATAGAACTCTACATCAGCTTGGGGTACACATAAGGGCTTAAATTGTGACTTAAGGGATGGAATTGCAAAGAAAATAACAATTTTTTAAAAACAACACATTCTTTTCTTTGAACTAGGTAGCAAAGTAGAAAAACTGTCATCAGCGATATGCTCTAGAGATAACCTTTGATCATGCCTCAGGATCACATGAACTTTGGAAATGTCAAGGAATAAGAACTATATAGCCTTTCCAGAATGGAATTTGGGTGACTGTAGTCATCCTGGATGAGTTTTTAAGAAATCATTGCTGTGTTTTTCAACAAATGCTGTTAGAATATGAAATTGGATTTTCCTTTTGGATAGCTATGCAATTGAAAGACTTTCCTAGCCAATATATTAAAGTTTCTATTTGTCCTGTGGAATTTTAGGAAAGTATCATATTGTATATAATATAGTCATGAATTTTAATTATCTTGAGAAAGCAATACTACAGTGAAAAGTAATTTTAAATTAGTTCTGTGTCATGACTCACTTGATTCAAGGAGAAAAAAAAAGATCCCATTTTTCTGAACATATCTTTACATAAAAATGTGGCTATTTCCATATTATATTTTTATTTCCCTTTCCAAATATTTATAACCAAACAAAAAAAATGAAATGAATCTTTGATAATACTTTGTTTTGCTTGACTGAATTACTACCTTATAACCCAAGTGAATGAAAGATGATGATGATGATGATGATGATGATAATTAATTATTAGTCAAATTGCTTTGTGTCTTTGATTAATGACACCAAGAAAAAATAACCTATACTATTACTGTATCAATTCTCCCTTGGCAGAGTTATATCCTAGAGTAGGTAGAGTTTGATGCAATATTACCACATAGCATATTTTATGCTGTGGAGCTATTTATAACAATAGCCAAATCATTAAGGTTTACCATACACTAATTATATATTTTTTAAGATGCAATCCAAAATGGAAAATATACTATAATGCATGTAACTGTGTTATGATTATATTGACAACATTTGATACATTGACAATGGTTTGAGCTAATGATTTCAGAAATACAAAATGACACGTGATGCTATACTGAGGTTCATTACTCCTGGTATCTTCACATAAATGTTGCCATGGTTTGAATGTTGTATCCCCCCAAAATCCATATGTTAAAACCTTAACGTTCAATGTGAAGGTATTAGGAGATGGGGCTTTTGGGGGTGCTTAGGTTAATGAGGGTGAAGACCTCATGGTTGGGATTAGTGCTCTTATAAGAGACTCCACAGGGCTCCCTTGCCTCTTCCGCAATATGAGAACACAGAGAGAAGTCAGTCTATAATCTAATAAAAGGCCTTTACCATAACCCAATCATATTGGCATCATTTTCTTGGCCTTTTGTTTTTCATTACTGTGAGAAGTAAAATTTAGTTGTTTATAAGCTAGCCAGTCTGTGGTATTCTGTGGTTATAGTATCCAAATGGATGAAGACAGTTTTATTCCTTCTTTTAAAGCTCACCTCAAAACAGAATCTAGTGACTACATCAAAGTCAGGCTCCTGGTATTCTCAAGGCAGACAAGCTTCTTCTTCCGCATAGGATGTGGGTGAGTGTGTGTGTGTGTATGAGTGTGTGTGTGTGTGTGTGTATGTGTGTGTGTGTGTGTGTGTGTGTGTGTGTGTGTGTGTGTGTGTGAGAGAGAGAGAGAGAGAGAGAGAGAGAG
>NW_017731835.1:774629-780191 GCF_001890085.2 Hipposideros armiger | reverse complement strand
CTAGTTTGATTATCTTCATGGTATCATTTAATCACATATCACAGGACAATTGTACACTAACAAATTAAAATTTATAAATTCAATGCTGTCTCCTTTTATTTTATGGCAATATGACCATATTAATATTTGTACAGAGAAAGAAACAGATTTGCCTAGATTCCATTCAATTAAATTCTCCCAAGGAATTCAAAATATTGACTTCTTAAAAAATGTGCCTCATGATGAATTTATTTATTTATTTTTTTGCATCTCAGTATTAGAGAAAGTACTTTGGGTTCTTAAAATATTACTGGGTAAATTTCAAACACAATGTTGCAGCATGTGACTATTACCCAGCGGTAGGCAGAATAATAGTCCCCAAAGATGTCCTCAAATAATGGTCCCCAAAGTGGCTGAGATGTTTCTAAGACCTGGAATCTGTGAATGTCTTAGGTTATATGACAAAGGAAAATGACTTAAGATTGTGGATGGAATTAATGTTGCTAATCAGCTGACCTTAAAATGAAGAGATTATTTTGGATTACTTGCTTGAGAACAGTGTAATCGCAGTGGTCCTTAAAGGTAGAAGAGGCAGGTTAAGACTCTGGAATGGCAGGGGCTAGGGTTTCTGAGGGAGGGTGAGGGCGGGTTTTTATTTATGCAGTTGTTTTTTGCTTTCTATTGGAGAAAAAGAAAAGAAAAGAAAAAAACAAACTGTCCCACCACAGTTTTGAGCTGAGGGTAGACAACTGGATTAAGAAACTGTGGTACATTTACACAATGAAGTATTACTCCACAATAAAGAAGAACGAAGTTGTGCCAATTGCAATGATATAGATGGACCTAGAGAACATTATGCTAAGTGAAATAAGTCAGTCGAAGAAAGACAGATATCATGTGATCTCACTTATATATGGAATCTAAAGAACTGAATAAATGAGCAATGTAAACAGAAATAGTCTCAGAGACACAGAGGAAAAACTGATGATTGCTAGATGGGTCGGGGATGGGGATGTGGGAGAAGGGGAAGGGACGAGACAACATAAATTGGTAACTACAATATGGCCTCAGGGATAGAAAAGGCAGTTTGGGGAATATAATCAATAATGTTATAAATATTTTTTAGGGGGTCAGATGATCTCATGTCTTGTTAGGGAGACCACTTAATGGACGGTGTAGAGGCCTGACCCCTACACTGTACATCTGAGGCTGCTATTGAATAATACTATGTCAGCTATAATTTAATACATATATAGTCATGGGATGTGGAGTACAGTGTGGGGAGTGGAGTCAATGGAACTGTAATAGATATGTATGTTATCGGGGGGGCAGTGGATGGTGGAGGGGGTTGTCACTTTGTGAAGGGTGAAAAGTATGTTGCATTGTGTTGTACACCTAAATCTATTAATAAAAAAGAAGAAGAAGAAGAGGCGGCTATAAGAGAACTAGAGAGATTGCCACATGAGCAGAACTTGGCCCAATATTGTTGGTTTTGGAGATGGGCCATGAGCTCATTCATGAGGGCAGCTTCAGGAAAGTGGAAAAGGCCAGAAAATGGATTCTCCTCTAGACCCCAAGAAAGAATGTAGGCCTGCTCATACCTTGATTTCAGCCTTGTGAGGTGCATTTATAAATGCCTAACCTCCAGAATTTAAGACACTACATTTGTATTGTGTAGCCACTAATTTCGTGGTAATTTTTGAAAGGAGCAATAGGAAATTAACACAGGCCTCAGAGTACATTTAAGGTTTTTCATGCATAGCATTTATGGTATTTCAATGAGCAGAATATCAAAGATTTTTATGCTGTGAAACCTGTATGAGTCAGGAAAATTATCCCATGTTCAGCTAATATTTATAGACATAATGTTTTAGTCAGAAGCTTGTATTACCAAAGAACCACAAAAATCAGAAACAGGCAGCATGTTGATTCTGGGTAAATTTCTATTCTGTTCTGAGCACTTCATTGTTAGCTCTCTTTTAACTGAATAGAACTCGCTTGCTGCTCTGATATTCTCCAATTCTTTTCCTTTGTCTGTACCACTTTGATATAACCTCCTATGAATTCCTCCCTACCACTTAGCTTTAAAATCGTCTATTCACTTATTTCAGATTGTCAATCTTGTGTTTCATTTCCTCAACGATGAACTTTCTGGTACTGCTCAGGTTAAGGCAATAATAAAAGCAAATCCTTTGCTTCACGGGCAGACAAGGACATGTCTCTTAACTCAATTGTATGATTTCAGAGCTTCAAATAATCTCCATATGTCTAAGTTATTCCAATTCAGCCATCACTGGTTCCTATATGAAGAGATATATTTCTATAACTTATTTTGATCTGAAAATCCTGGCATAATCAAACCAGCCAGTTGCAGTGTCTCAGTGCACATTCTAGAACACCGTACTAAGTGGTGATGAATGTGTCTGCAACATTAGGAGCTGTAAGCCAAAGAATCTTTTAGGGAAAAGAAGCAGTAAACCACCCTCCAGCCAAAAAATATGTAATCATGGAAAAATGTAATATTAAAGGAAACAAATGAAATTTTACAATAAGGTTAATGGATTATTTCTTTAAATAATGAAAATTGAGGCTGGTGATTTCCATGGCTTTAACAATGTTTAGTTTTTGAACCGGGAGCATCTCATCAAATTTATTAAAAAAAAATAGCCACTGTAATTAAATATGATGGACAATAGAGAGTCTACTCAGCCGACCTGGGTTGCTAAAATACCACATATTCCATACAAAGACACATTATTAGAACTGGCCCTTGGCTGGCTCCTGAGAAAAAAACTATTAGCTCTTAGGATATTCTGCTTTTCATAGTGGTTTGTTTGTTTGTTTGTTTGTTTGTTTGTTTGTTTGTTTGTATTCCTGAGGCCTTGGCCAGTGCTCTACTAGTTTGGCTAAGTTGATAATGATGTGACTCATGGTGAATGCCATTTAAGCGTTGGATAAGGGGTGAGTGGAGTTGGAGAAGCTGAACGGGAACTCTTCACATGTGTTAGCTCCCATTGTTGCCAGGAGAATGAAGTGCATGCCTATGTGACTGTGGTCAGGGATACAGGAAGCTCTCATCTGGTTTCCCTAGACTTTACCCAGCGCACCTTTTCACTTGGTTGATTTCAACCTGTGTCCTTTTGCTGTAATAAACCATAGCCATGGGTATGACAACATATTTAAAACTGGTAAGCCCTGCTAGCAAATTATGAAGCCTGAAGGGTGATCTTAGGGACATCACCATAGGTGAGGGAAAGAATGTTATAGTATAATAGCATTTATTTTTGTTGTACTTGCAAATTAAATGTACCTTGGTTAACGAAAGTCTTAGGCCCCGGTTACTATTTCCATGAAAACTTTAATACCATTCAGTCAATTAAAATAAAATTAACAAAAATTCAGGGCAGTAATTTTTTTCCTAGTTTTATATGTTCTATAAAGAACAAAGATGATTACATTCACTCAAAAATAAAAACAATAGGAAATTAGAGCAACAGGGACTATGTCCCACATAGTATAAAATTTGATATTGATTTTTTCTGTTCCCAATAGGATCTTTAATCATATTCCTAAATGGAAGCCAGGGTCTTATATACATAATTTCAATTTACAGTAAACTTTACAAAAGTATCTTTAAAGATGTGTCAGGTATGTAATATGTATTGATGCTCAAGATTCATTTGAATTCCCTTTTAGCCTGCATCTATACATAGGAGAGGCTGGAAATCTAAAACAATTGTATTTTGTAGTAACCCTTGCAGGTAGTTTTTTAGTGCACCTTAGATTTGGTCAATCAGATAAATTCATGGGAAATAAATTCAGAGGTCAATTAAGGGATGAGGGAGGTGGAAACTGGGGTATTTCTTGTGCTGATTCAGATTAGGACAGAGACAATGCAGCTATGTCAACTCTGCTTTCTGATTCTGAGGGTTTTTGGTTTTTGGTTTTTTTCCCCTGCAATGTAGCCTGTAATCATGGCAGAGACTGTTTTATTTAGAAAGTGAAACGATTACTGGAAGTGTGGCCAGAACCTTGTGTAATATATGGTCAATGATTTTGTATCCTCCTAATACTTGGTAATAAAACATTTTTTGGTTTAAAATTACCAGAAAATTTTCAATTGCCTGGAAGCAAACCCTAAATTTAAGGGATTCAATACTTGGAGGAAATAATTCACCTTTAATTTATGCTCTATTGCAGACTTACTTGAAACACTTTCAAAAAGGGGGGAAAAATGAAATCAATATTTCACAGAAATTTCAGTCCAGTGGTTTCTTCTTCTTCAGTAGATACACAACCAATTGCAGTGCCAATTAACCTAATGAATTCCCAACCAGACTGACCTCTATCACATAAAAGCCACAGTCCAAACCTTATGCACAGCTTTGTTCCAAAAGACTCTTTGTGTTTAGTTCAACAATGCAGGAGAGTTGAGATAAAGTGAGATTGTTAACTGGGGACAGGTAGTTCTCCGTTTAAACCATAAAATGGTTATGCCAACATGAGAGTCACTTTTATGCACCATCTTAAACCATTCATTTCATCTCCGTCAGACTCTCTGAAGAGCATCAGCATCGATACATAACAGATCCATCCCGTGTTCTGTAGCCGACAACAAAGAAACAGCCAGGACCACATGCTGAACCACAGACCAGTAAAACCCCTGCTATTCACTACACCTCCTCTATGCCTTGCATACTTCCTAACCTAGAACACATAATGCTGCTTCAGGTATCTCAAAGAATTTAAGAGTTCACAAGGCATTTAAGTAAAGTCAGGTTGTGTAAGAATCCAAGTCTCCAAAATCTCTTATATGGACAAAGCAATTTACATCTCTTTTGCCTATGGCTATTAACTAAAACTGAAGAGTCACTAAAGTGAAAGTATTTTGTCTTTGGGAAATTGTTTCACATAATAAGCACAAGAGAGACCCAAAGAGTCCCTGCCATCTCTTAACACATGTTTAATAATTTTGTTGCAAAAGGAAGATGTTTATTTATATTCTATCCTTCACTTATGCAAGAGTAATTATCAAAATTCTATTCTGAAAAGAATAAATATACGGCTTTAATTTTCAATATATGTTTAATTTCATTGATCAATGAGAAAAACAAATATTGAAGAAACAAAAACTGTTTTACTTACCAAATATGTGGTAAAATATAAGGGACCTGTACAAAATACTGTCAAAAACAGTGATTGTAAATATAAATATAACTGTAATCTTCTAAAAAACCCAGGTAATATGTGTATGTAAATTGAAAAAATAATAGTTATGAAGTATTTTGAAATTGTGCTTGATCATTTAAGTTTTTGTCTCAACATAATATGAAATGTAAGAAAAACAATATTTTCATACCGCCTCACTCTCTAAAATAAAGTGTGTGGGCCATCATTCTTCATTATCAATCACCTTTACCATGCTTTCTTTTTTTATTACAACTCTATTTTTAAAGCAATTTTAGGTTCAGAGAAAAATTAAAGGTAAGATACAAAAATTTCTCATAGACCTCTTGCACTACACATGTAAGGCCTCCCCCATTATCAACACCACCACCATAGTAGTGCATTTGTTATCATTGA
>NW_017731835.1:770141-773324 GCF_001890085.2 Hipposideros armiger | reverse complement strand
TTATAGACACTTTCATGTTTGATAAAATTACATTATAAATAAGAATTTACAGAGTGGAAATGAGCTTGGAAAGGATTCAAGAATATTGTAATGGTAAACGACCGTCTTTAGAAAATGTAAATATGATTAGAAATGTTAACCTAGCTATTTTTTGGAAAACTCAAATGAATTATACAAAGCTTTATAGCACTGGATTTACATTGTTGTTGTTTCTTATTATAGTGGTGTTTAATAACAGAGGTTACAAGTATCTTTGTTCCTTTGAGGCAAGGATTTGAAATCTCTCTCCAGTATTTCAACTTGTGGGTTCCTGATTTTTTGACTTGTAGTTCATCAAAGAAACTTGATGCTTACCTCCATAAGCCATTTATCTGGTGTAGTTTAACAGTATGTAGGAAAAAATAATGTGTCAGGGATAAAGAAATCCAGCCTACTTAAAAGCACCACAATGCTACCCATTGCCTTCATATGAATACAATTGTCATACAAATATAACTCAACATATTGGGAATGTAACATTGAGATTAAAAAGGCCAAAATCATAACGGGGCCAGAAGACAGCATCATACCAAGCCTGATTGTATTGTTTTATTGTTTTGTTTTTTTCATTCTTTCTAAGGAAAGAGAAAATTTCCAGTGTTTACCTCTCAGGCATTCAGATGTAATATCATAGCTTTTAGCAAATCTACTTATTCTATTTATGTTGCTCAGATGCCTGGCTGGAGAAGAGATCATACATATTTCAACCTTTCTGCCACTTTTTTTCTGATGGCTGCCTAATTTCATTTTTAAAAACATTATTCAATTTACAATAAAAATTACTTCATATTTCATTTTAGAGAGTGAGAGACAAAAAATAATCCTCTGATGCTAAATTATTTGTCACCAATTTTTATAAGATAATTGATATACTGGGGGTACCAAAAAAATATATACACATATTTTAAGAAAGGAAAAAACTATTAAAATTGCAATACTCTCTCTCCATATATGTGTGTGTATGTGTGTGTGTATACATATATATATACACACACATATATATAGTGATAATATATAATATATGGTAATATTACATATATATTATCTATATATTACATGTATATATAGCAATAATGTCTTTCAATGCTTTTATCTTTGGAGGTATAATTTATATACATTGAAATGAACAGATTTTAAATATAAGTACTATAGGTTTTGACAAATGCATTCATACATACACACATATAAATATATGTAAATATTTAAACAGTCCATTGTAAATGTTCTTTGATGATAATGTCCCTGAATTGTTTTTAATGTTTAGAGCTCTCGCTGAAAATGTTAAATCACATGTGAACACATTCAATGTTTTTTTCAGGTTTAACAGAATTCAGAAAATATGAATATAACTTTAAATTGCAAAGATAGAACTCTATGTCAATCTTAGATGTATCAAACGACTCTTAGCAATTTTTCAAAATTGACTTATTGACTCAGTATTTATTAAGTGCTCATTATGTATGAGGCAGGATTCTAAATACTAGAGACAGAACACAAATACCTTCTGTCATGGAGTTCATATTCCACTGGGAAGACTCATGCAATAAAATAAAATATGTATTATGTTAAAAGATGATAAAGTCTATGAAGAAAAACTCAGCATAGATAGGAGATAGGGAGCCCTCTCCTCTAGAGGACATGAAATTATAAATATGTTGCTGAGAACTCTTTCACTGAGATGGGGACATTTGAGCAAAGTCTTGAAGGACGCAAGGGAGAAAAATACTCGAAGCTACTGGCCAGGGAAAGCAAGGGAGACAGCAAGACCCAGAGTGTCAGGAGACATGTTCAGAGCGGGAAAGATCTCAGGCGAATGAAGGTTTCAGGTCTTGAAGTTATTGTCAGCATTACACTGCCATTAGAGAATTTGGAGCAGAGGGTCATATGTTAATCAGAAAATCCTGGGTAGTGAACAGACTGAAAACAGACAGAGGGGACAAGGCTGGAAGCAGGGAAGCCAAGTAGGTGGCCATGGACATAATCAAGCCAGAGACCACATTGCCTTTAATCAGAGAATTGGGGGAGGCATGGAGGTAGGAGAATATTGAGAGAAACCGGACACATTTTTAAAGTTAAGGCAACAAGATTTGCCAAAGTATTTGGTATAAGGCGTGAGAGAAAGAATCAAGGACAGTTCCAAGATGTCCTTGTTATCAGTGAATAATAATAGTATTTCCATTTTCAGTCCTTCAGGAGGATCAGCTTTAGGGGAAAACTTCAGAGTTCAGTGTGGAAAATATGAAGGCAAGTAAGATATGAAGCTGGATGGAGGGAATTTATTTATTTATTTATGAAAGAGAAATTAGAGCATATTTTCTGCTAATGTAAGAAATCAGTATAAAAGAAAAAAAAATGGATCAGAAGAGAGGAGGCGGGAAATTGTCTAAGAAATATCCCCGACAAAGAAAGTGCAGATGGGCTGCAATGCAGAATTGTGAGTTTGGGGGTTGAAGAAAAGCATAGAAACAGAGCAAGACGGTGTGTTCTCACCTTAATTCCTCTTTCAGGAGCACTTTTCTTGAAACACCAAGAAAATAACGAGATATTGCAATCATGTCTTCCAATGTTTTTATTTTTGCAGGTATAATTTATATACTTTGAAATGGACAGGTTTTAAACATAAGTGCTGTAGGTTTTGACAAATGCATCCATCCATATAAAGTGCAGTTTTATTAAATAGAGACATAGCTCCCTTTGTCTCAGCTCCCAGCCAGTAATCTTCCCATTCTCACCAAATCCCTAGAAGCAACTTCTATCCTGCTTTTTTCACCATTTAACAGCTTTGTCAGTTTTAAACTTCATATAAACAAAACATGAACTATTCCTATAAATAAAATATGAATTCTTCTGCTTATCGCTTCTTTTATGCAGCTTAATGCCTTGGGATTTATACAGGTTATTGCATGAATCAGTAATTTGTCCTTTTTATTCCAGAGTGGTAGTCCATTGTACAAATATACACAATTTATGTATCTGTACCTGATGATGGAACCTTTTGGTTGTCTTCTGGTTTTTGGAAATTGTGAATGAATTTGCTTAGGAACATTCTTGAGAAAGCTTTTATATTGGCATATGATTTCATTTCTCCTGGATAAACACTTAGCATCAGAAAGGCTGTTATAAGGAAGGTGTATATATATATAT
>NW_017731835.1:765374-768226 GCF_001890085.2 Hipposideros armiger | reverse complement strand
CCAGG
The DNA here is from genome assembly GCF_001890085.2 of Hipposideros armiger. NCBI lineage: Eukaryota > Metazoa > Chordata > Mammalia > Chiroptera > Hipposideridae > Hipposideros > Hipposideros armiger. The sequence goes on along the minus strand of NW_017731835.1, from coordinate 768,221 downwards.
ATCATGCTAAGTTTGTTTAAGTTTGTTTCCCACTTTGTTCCCAAACTGAAGTAGCATTCTATCTTCAGGCTGTTCAGTTTTGTTAAACAATTAACTCTTCTCAAACTCCATTTACATCAATGTATTTTAGAGATACTTCCTTTTAATTGAAAATATGGTATAAAAGATGTGTGATTTAAACAATTAAAGGGCCTAGAAACATAAAGACCCATAACATAACAAGTAAATAATTTATTTCTATATATTAGTAATCTAGGTGAGAATCAAGAATATCAGTTATTTTTTCATGTATTTTTAAATATTTAGTCATGTTAAAACACACACACATTTATATTAAAAGCTTTGTGAAATGTCTTATCATAGATTTAAGTTTCCCTAAATGGCTAACTTTGTTATTCAAAAAGGAGAACAAGCACAAATACTCACACTCTCATACTCATGCACACATATTTTGCATAATATCTCCAGACATAAACTTCTGTGAATCCATAAATCAGTGTTCATTAAGTTATTTCAAACTAGATCTGAAGTCATTCAAAATAGAGTCATTATATTTAGCAATAATACAATACAATGTTATATCATTCCAAAGTTCCATTCCCTATGAAAGCTAGAAGAAGGAACTGCCATAAAATTTCATTGTCAAGAAGAATGTGTAGGAAAAGATAGTTTGTTATTTCTATATAAAACAACTACCAAACGTCATTCTGTTGTGTAAAGAACTTGGAAGTCATCACTCCCAGCAAGACAATAAGAAAAAAGCTAAATAAATTAAAATCAACAACATTTTCTTGGATCCATCAGAGCATTGAGGTTGCAGGGAAAACTATTGAAAACATGAAAATTGGAGAGACAGGCACATACAATGAGAGCTTGTAACAGGAGACGGCCAGAAGTCGAAGCCCACAGCTAAAGCCAGTATCAGTGGGAATACTTTAAATTGTAATTGATAAATTGCTGGAGGCTTAGTGTGGACTAGCTTGTGACTTAAAAACTTCAAGGGTCCAGTCTTAGGAAGGTCCCCAAATTTCATGTGTCTATTTACCACTAGAAGGGCAACCAGGTTCTCACTTTGAAGACATGAGAAAAACCACTTAGTTTCAGTAGAGAAAGGGGAAATGTATCCCTTTTGAAATAGTATAATGCTCTCTGTTCTCCTTAGCAAGGCATTACCTTCCAGGGATCTATTTTACAAGAGCCTAACAAAATGAAATTTTACCAAAGCCTAACCAATCTGTAGGAAGAGAAAAATCCAACTTCAGCCTTTGATGTGGAGAAAGGGAAATACTTAACTCAGACTCAGTAGAAGTCTGAGGCTTAATCATAGCATTTTAGAACAGTTCCCCTCTCTTAACATGTTATCACCATATTGAAGGGGTTCTTATATAACAACAGAGGATGACAGATTTAAAAATAAATAAAAATAAATAAATAAAACTGCAAGTCCCAGACCCTATTTAAGAAGTCTCTAGGAAAATTCAAAGAAAAGTGATGAAAATAAAATGAGTAAAGGAAATTTTACACTCTGGCACCTACAGGTAAAGCAAATGGTAAACACAGACTAAATTCTTGCCAGTTAAGCTCAAATCTCACTCAAAGGACCTATCTACCTCTTCTCTTATTGGATACATCATGTCTGACTAGCAACAAAAAGGAACAAGGCATGCTAAAAGGCAAAAGAACAGTATGGAGAATCAGGACAAGCATCAGAAACAGACTCAGACATGGCAAGAATTTTTGAAATTACTATGATTAATATGCCTCGGGCTCTAATGAATAAGTGGACACCAAGTAAGAACAGATGGATGGGTAATGTAATCAGAGAGATTAAAACAAAGAAAGAGTAAAGCAGACATGATGGAAATAAAATGCTCTGTAACAGAAATGAAGAATGCCCACAGGCTCATCAGTAGACTGGACATGGTCAAAGAAATAATCAGTGGGCTTGAAGATATACCAATAGAGATTTGCAAAATTGAAACGCAAAGGCAAAAAAAAAATGATGGAAAATATGGAACTGAATATCCAAGAAACCTGGGACAATTGCAAGATATTTGACAAAGGACTTGTGTCCAAAATATACAAAGAACTCTTGAAACTCAACATTAAGAAAACAAACTAAATAAATAGTGAGGAAGATACATCATCCAAGAAGATAAACAGATGAAAAATAAACAAATGAAAAGATGCTCATCATATGTGATTAGGGAACTGCAAATTAAAACACCGTGATAACTATTAGCCTGGCAAAACACAAACAAACAAAACAAAACAAAGTAAAGCAAAACAAACTGAAAATACCAATCGCTGGTGAATTTTCAGAGCAACAGAAATACTTATGCATTGTCAGTGAGAATGCAAATTGGTATAACCATTTTGAAAGACAATTTGGCGGTTTCTCATTAAGCTAAACATAGGCTAGTCATACAATTTAGCAATCACTCTCTTAGACATTTACCAAAGTGAGTTGAAAATACAATATATGTCTTCACAGAAAGCTTTTCATGAATGTTTATAAAACTTTATTGATAATTGCCAGAAGTTGGAAGCACTGAAGATGTCCTTTAACAGGTGAATGAATAAACAAACTATGGCACATTCATGCGATGCAATATTATTCAGCAACAAAAAAGACATAAGTTATTAAGTCACAAAAATACACAGTAGGCACTTAAATACTTATTGCTAAGAGAAAGAAGCCAATCTGAAAAGGCTACATAGTATATGATTTCAACTATATGACATTCTGGAAAAGGCAAAACTATAAATAGTAAAAATATCAGTCGTTGCCAGGGAATGGGAAAAAAGGATTAATAGGTATAGCATATGGGATTTTTAGAGCTGTAA
>NW_017731835.1:757070-759374 GCF_001890085.2 Hipposideros armiger | reverse complement strand
TTTTGTACCAAAATGAGTCTCTGGTTATGATGTGTGGTATGTAGAATTATTTCTATATAAACATGGAATGTATTTAATAATATTAGGCTGTGAAATTATTGAATAAATTAGACATAGATATGTTTATCCTTAAAATATTGAACCTTAATTTAATGTATACTTCCTTGTTTTAATTTTTAAATTAAAATTTCAAGGTCAATTTTAATGGGAATATTATTTCACAGTGTATGTAATTTCGATTAACTTAGTTGAGATCTCAACACTTAATTTTCTACTCTAGTTTTCCAGAAATATACAAACTTGTATCAGATCAATAAAAAGCAGTATGAGCCAGGTGAAACTTGAATATGCTTCAAAGATGCTTAAAAATGATGTTCAAGCTAATTAGACCTACATACAAATATCTGCTTTTTAATTCGCTAATTCTATGACTTTGGTTACTGGTCTTTCTGATTCAGATTCCAGGTATAGAAAACGGTGATAAACTCTCTATAATATAAAACAGAGGGGAGAATTACAATGATAATATATACAAAAACCTTCATCCAGTGCTCGGTATACAGAAGGCCTTAGTCAATGGTGTTTATTATTATTCATAAAAATCTCATCAGCCTAGTACTACTTTGTCTAAGTTACTTTATTCATCTAAGATCTTCCATCATCTAGGGGGAAATTTGAACCATGTGCTTTAGAGCAAGACTATAAATAATGTTATATTAAAAAGCATTTTCATTACTGAAAATCATAAATTTCAAAGAAATACAGTATAATCTTTAATTTTCTGGAAAGAAATTTGCTAAGTGTAATAAATATTTAAGAAGTTGGAAATGTAGGCAAGTCAGCAACTTTGCCCCAGAAAAATACATCCAGTTGACTAACCTTGTTTGCGTTTACCCAGTGCTCTTGTGTTTCCTTTCAACTTTTTCTTCCATCAAACTGGCAAGCTCATTCATGCTTACTATATTTTTCTGGTATTTACTATAATAATTTTTTAAATACTAGATAAAACATATGAAAATAGAAAACTTTAAAAACATAACTCCTGACAGAATTGTGGGAAAGTAATGATAAATTGTGAGGGAAAATACATCAGAAAAAGGGATGGTCTTCTCAGCATTTGTCAAAATATTATTATGTAGGAGAATACTGGCTCTAAGAACAAGTGGGATGAGACTAGAAAGAGCTTTTACATTAAAATCCAAATCATTTGTTTAATTTGCTTACATTAATTTACTTTAACTTTAAGATATGCAGCATATCTTAATTCTTTCATATTTAGATTGTCTGGAAGCTATGTAGCTAATATTTCCCCTTTAGAGTATTCAATTACAAGTTTTTAATAGTCAACGATATTGAAAATAGTTATCTTTGTTAACTTTTTTTCTCCGATATGCATTTAATTTGTCCATGGGACTATAATTATTGCCCTTGTTAAATCAGGTGCCTTTTATGACAAACAGTAATCAATGCTCAAACAACTGAACTATTTTGTTCTTTTATTGATGATTTAAAGTAAGTCTATCTAGCATCAGTCATCAAGTATGTACTTCATTTTTAATGTCATATTTCAATAACACATGTGGCAGATACTTTTATTATATTTCCTAATTACAACTGTTTTTTCGCATTTGGCAGAACATGTTGAGATTATTAAAACTGATGATGCTTTTCAGCATGTATGTTCAATCATGTGTGAAGATTGTCACAGGGGAGTGAACAAATTACTTAAATAAACTTGGTTTATGTAAACTACTTTTATGAATGACTTTTAATTCCTGAACATAATAGAAGTTGCATTTATTTGCAAAAATATTGCATGCTAAATTAACTTATAATGGACTTGTCAGATCCTAGACCATTGGAAATATTTTACAAAATGGGCATGAGCTCATGACAGGTCACTAATGGAGGCTACGTAATGTAAGTCTTAGGAAGTTATTTTTTTATACTTCATATAGCTCAACCCCAAATAGATACTTTTCCTATGATTAATCATGTATAGTGAATACAACTAAATGAAATTGATAAAAATAGATCATACTGACTCTTAACATCATCTGTACATAAATACATAAACAAACGTGTCCCAGAATTCTGCTCTTTTATTTTGTAGAAAAGATCTCAAAAGACCTTCATGCTCAACATCCCCTCCCCCATAGTTTATAAACTGGTTTAGTTTTTGAGGCAGAATAATATGAGTTTTGCAGTTAAATATTGATGGGAAACCAGAATTTAAATGTATACCACTGAATATGCACTCTACCAAGAACATTTAATTATTTATTAAATATCAATGTCTTATTT
>NW_017731835.1:742994-754775 GCF_001890085.2 Hipposideros armiger | reverse complement strand
ATTCAAGTAATTTAAGTTATTCCTGTGAATGTGAAAAGTAAAATATGAACCACAGAATGTGGAATTCAGTGAAATGTGAAATTCAGCTCAAAAATCATATGTTTATGCCAAAAATACAAGGAGAAAGTAGAATGAAATAAAAAGGCCTTCTGGTTTGTATCACCTAATAATGAAATTTACCAATGCTTCAACTCCTTCAAAAAGTTAGGCCCATTTTACTTGGCAGCTTATAACGAAGCACAAGATATAATCTTCCCAAGAATTCTGACTTTGTTAATTGCAAATACTATTCTTTAATCCTTCCAACAACTGGTTTCTTTTACAGCATCTACAAGTCCAGACTCACTACAAGTTCTCACCCTAGGACTGAAAGGCACTTTATCGAATACATACAGCAAGTAACTTTAGCATTCTGTTCTCATCTCCCTGGTTATAAAGTGAGATTATTAAACTTCGCCTTGAGTGTTGTGAGAATTAATTATTTAATGTTTATAAAGCTCCTTCTAGCTCTAAAATAGAAAAGTCACAGAAGTATTTCTTATATTCACAATGGATGTCCTCATAAATGCAAATCACAGAGGAAGTGTTAACTATAATCAAAATATAAAAGTCAGAATTAGAAATGGAGTTAGGGATTAGGATGATGTAATGCATAATGTATATTTTAATTATTTGTTAGAGAAGTGAGTTTCCACATTTTCTCATTGTTTTCTCTCGCTGTTCTAAATAACACAAATTAAAGGAACAGATCAAGATGGGCTGACATGGAAAAGTTGACCCTTGAAGAACACAGGATTTAGGGCAAATCAAAAATCCGCAGGTAACTTTTGATACCCCCCAAACTCAGGTCATGTTGACCTGAAGCCTTACTAGTAACATAAACAGTTCGTTAACACAGGTTTTGCATTTTGTATGTATTATATATTGTAATAATACAATATAATAAACTAAAGAAAACTGTTATTAACAAAAGCATAAGGAAGAGAAAATACATTTTAATGAGAAATATCTGTATATAAATGGACCCACACAGTTCAAACCTGTGTTGTCCAAGGGTCAACTGTTCTCACTTCTGTGAACCTGAAAGCATTTAATGAAAACCAAATTAAATCAAGAGTCACATAATATAACTTTACAATGGACACCAGTGCAAGTTACGATCTGCAAAAGGAGACCAACAGGGAGACTTATCTGAGTCAGGCTTAAACTTCATTCTGCAAACCATCAACAGAGGGTAAATTTAGGACTATTGATAGTTTATTTGCTGGTCTAAAAGATAATGCTAATCAATGGGATTTATTTGTTAGTTTGTTCCTTTGTTTTTGTGTATTTGGTTTAGTATGCTTAGAAATAATAAAGACAATGAGGTGAGTTTTAAAACAATTTACTTTAATTTCTGCTATTATACTCTTCTGTTTTTTTGGTTTAAAACTTCCCCATTGCTTTTGTTCCCCAGCTTTATTGAGATATAATTGAAATATAGTGTTGTGTAAGCAAAAATAAGTTGCATACGTAATTATTTCATACACACACACACACACACACACACACACACACACACAGAGCAAAATGATTACCACAATAAGGTTAGTTAAGAACTTTATCACCTTATATACTCATATATTTACTTAATTTTGTGTGATGAGAATATTCAATATCTACTCTCAGCAACTTTCAAGTACATACTGTAGTATTGCTTACGATAGTCACCATGGTATATATTATATTCCCCAGAACTTATTCATCTTATAAATAGAACTTAGTACCCTCTGACCAACATAACCCTATTAGTTTTACCGAACCATAGTAATAATTGGCAGTAATATGTTGTTTGTATGATTTAATGTTTTTTACAAAATTTTAAAAGATAAAATGGTAACTTATGTTGGTCTTTTAAATTTTTTCCTGAAAATGTTTTTTGATATTAAAGTGCTGAAAACAAACTTTAATCTTGCATATATGTGTTCAAAGATCATGTTTCATAATTCTCGTATTACAAGTGGACAATACAGTATTATTGTGGTTAAAGGACATTAACATGTTATTAATAATAATAATAATAAAAGTACCTGGAGAGTAGCTCTCCAGATTTTGCATTGTATGCATAAGCAGGATATAGTAGAAAGAATGGTCATCATAATTCATCTATCATGCCACTAATTCAGCATTTTCTGGGGACCATGACTTAGAGTCAAAATTTAACTTTGTGTGATAAAATTTGGTGATCTTATAGCAATAAGAATAAAGTAGCATTATGATACATGTTCTTATTACTATATAATATAGACAGCAGAATTTTATTTAAAAAGAAAATTAAACATAATTCAAATTTTAATAGATTTCCAATCCCAAGGTATTTGAATTAATATGAAAAACAGTATACTGAACTGACATACGCAGCTTGGCTGTGCCAAAGATTTGTTTGTTGAGTTGATAAAAGTGTTAACCTTTCTCCTTCAACCTTTTCATTGGTGAAATAGGGTTATGTTATCACATTGAACTTTTGGAGTCATAACTTTAAGAATAATCAATATTGTGAAGCCTGTAGTGCTAATGTCATTGCTCTTTCAGAAATGATTGATAGGAAGGGCTGGCTTTAAAGTACTAAGCTGTCCAGTTTTGGTCCATGACAAATAGCATCAATATGATTATATCTGGAATAAGAAAATAAAATCCTTCCCAAAAGCTTAAGGTCTGTGCTGAATAAAATACTGGAAACCATTCAACATTTTGTGTTCCTTAATGACTAAAATCTATCAGGCACAATTGATGAAAAAAAGGAAATAATGGCAATTTTTAAAATCAGATTCAATTTAAAGGGTTTTTGCTCAAATATCAAGTTTTGAACAACAGGTATTTCCATAGTTGCTAACTTTGTTAAATATCTTACTTTATCTCTGGCCACTGCAAAATAAAAGTGCTTTTTGGCAATTAAACTAAATAAGAGTATAACAAATTGTATAACAAATGTAAATTTGGTATTATATTGATTTAAAGAAAAATCAAGTTTTGTTTTTCCCAACTAACCATGGTCTCCAAAAGTGCTTAATAGCATTGCAGATATTTTACATAAATTAAAATTTTAGTGAGCTCTTATTAACGAGTGAGCTAGATCTTTTTTGAAACCAAGTTATCAATTTGAAGACCAGTCTGCTTGTCTCACCTCTCATTTATAGTCCAACAAGTAATAAATAGAACTATGTTTAAATTTTTAGATATAAATGACAGAAAAACAATGAAATACACCTGAATTCCCCTGAATATTGTGTCCTGCCTTTCTGATTAAACTCTAAGCCAATACACAAGAGATATCTTTGGTGAAATTACTGTTTAAATATTAAATTACATAATATATATATAAAACCTTTAATATATATGGCTATTTTTATTGGGGGCTTTTTGTTTAGTGTTTAAAGTTTTTTATACATGCTAGATACAATCTATCTAATAGATTATCAAATCTATTATCTAATCTATTCATCTAATATATAGTTTGCATTTATCCCCTTCAGTGGTCCGCTTTTTCATTCTTTTAACAGTGTTTTACAAGGAGCAGAAATTCTTAATTTCTCATTTTTTTTTAATGAATTATGCTTCTGGAGTCATTGTAAGAAATCTTTCCATAATCCAAAACCACAAAGATTTTTATCCTGTGTTTTTTCTAGAAGTTTTATAGCTTTAGGTTTTATATTTAGGTCTATAATCCAGCTTGAGTTAATTTTTTATAGAGTGTGAAGTATGGATTGAAGTTCACATTTTTGCAAATGATTATCCAAATGTTTGAGCATTATTTGTGGAAAAGACTAGAATCTCTCAATGAATTGCCATTTCACCTTTGACAAAAATCAGTAGTCAAAGATTTTTTTTTTAATCTAAAATATACCTATGTGGGTCTATTTTTGAGTGCTCTATAGCATTTATTTATTTGTTTATCTTGACATCAATATCACGCTGTCCTGATTATTGCAGCTTTATAGCATGTCTAAAAATTAGGTTGTGTAGTGCTCCAAGTTTATCCTATTTCGAAGTCATTTTGGCTATTTAAGAGATTTTACTTTCTGTATTTTGGCTGATTTCAAATTTTAGAATCAGCTTTCTTTTTATTTTAAATTAAAATTTATTGAGGTGAATGTGGTTAATAAAATTGCACAGGTTTCAAGGGTACAATTCTGTAATACGTCATCTATATATCACATTGTGTGTTCACCACCCAGAGTCAGTTCTCCTTCCAGCACCATATTTTTTATCCCTTTTACCCTCATCTATCACCCCATTCCTCCTTAGCCTCTGGTAACCACTAAATTGTTGTCTGTGTCTATGAGTTTTTGTTTCTTTATTTTTTGTCTTGTTCCTTTGTTGCTTTCAGTTTTGTGTCCCACATATCAGTGAAGTCATATGGTTCTTGACTTTGTCTGTGTGACTTGATATGGATGGATTTTGAGATTATTACGCTATGCAAAATAAGTCACACAGAATCAGCTTTCAATCTACAAAAATGTATTTTGGGATTTTAATTGGGAAATCTATCTTCAGGTAAATCCAGGGAGAACTGTCATTTTAATAATATGTAATCTTCCAACCCATGAAAAAGTTGTTTTCCCATTTATTTTAAATTCTCTGAGCAGTGTTTCATAGTTTTCAGTGTATAGGTCATGCACATTTATAAACATCTTTACCAGATTTATCCTTAAGTATTTCATAGTTTTGATGCTATTGTAAATGGTTGAATTATTGAAGTCAATTTAAGACATTTTCTTGTTATAATAAAAATTAAACAATATGTTTGATTTACATATATTTTATTGAAGTTAACATCAGAACACTGTGATTATATAGGATATTTGAGGAAAAGATATAACGATTTTACACATAGACATTATAAAGGAGGAAAAACATTTTTTTCCCTCTACCCCATGAATTCTTAGCTAAGACTTCCTTTAAATAAAAAGACAGATTAACAAGAGAAAAACTAACAGAAGCTTATTAGCATATATACCTCATGTGCACCTGGGAGATACCCAGGGAAAAGTGAGTAACTCAAAGAGGTGGTTTAGAATTCAGGCTTACATATTGTCTTAACTGTGAAAGGAAAGGAGAAATGTAGACTTCTTAGGGAACAGTAAGTGATTTTTAGGAAAGATAAATGGGCCCCTCAAAGAATAGATGGGAGAAATAATATACAATAATTTGTAACAAAATGTGTCTAGGCGTGGTGTCATTGACAGATTGATGAGTCAATCTTCCCTAGTTGATGAAATTCCCAGGAGGGGTTTTATGACAATTAAGTTCCTTTTGGAGGATCTGTCTTTAGGCAGATAAGGGGAGTTCAGAGAAAGTCTCTTCCTATATTTGCTGTTTTTAATGCCTATGACTTAAAATAATATGCCAAAGCAGCAATATGCCCAAGTTTACCCTGAACTGGAAAGCAGTAGGGCATGCCAATAGTCACTTGCACGGGGGAGAAAATTCTGCTGCGCTGAGGCTGGCCAGGCAGTCATGAGTTATCACAATGGAAAGAGCCCAGTTGGTCAGTAGTAACCTCAATACTGAAAGATTTGTATGCCACGAATAGGAATTGGAAAACAGAAAAAATATGACCATGCTCAAATGCAAAATGAAAAGTATTGGTTAGAAGCAACAATGTAAACAAATGCATGCCTTTGGGCAGAGTAGAAAAGTATCGGTGTCGGAAAAGTCATGAAGTATTTTTCTATTTTTCATGTGTCATGACTTTTCCGACAACCCAATAAATGTGTGGGAAAATGAATGTTATTTCACTCAGAATGTGGACATATATGGATTGTATTATTTGATTTTCAAGTATAATGCATTATTATTATTATTGTAGTTTTATACTAATGACAATAACAATGATAATATTGAAAAAGTTGGTTCTACTAAATATTTTTGCATGCTAGGAGTATTCATGTATGAAGAAAAATTCTGATTGTCTCAGTAAAGAGTAAATATTGTCATTTGTGAACCAACTAGTCTTTGAAAAAGTGGATTGTTGTATATAACTGTAACTGAATACATTGACATGCATTCAGAATTAAAAAAAGAGAGAGAGATGGAGAGGAAAAAAAACTACCATGATTAGTAACAGTATCCAAGTAATATTCTTGATATGAAAAATATCATTATATTAAGAGCTCGCTCAAGAGTGCGAGCCCTGAGCAACAGCGGTTCGAGTCCCACCCTAGCTGAGATGCCGCTGAGCTGCCAACAGGCAGCAGGATGCCTCAGTGAAAAAAAAAATCATTATAATAATGATAGTAAGTGCATTGAATAATAATTATTATTGACAATAGCAATGATATTAAGGACATTGAACACCTGAATCATTTTCCCTAAGAAATGACATTTTAATCTCAAATTAATTTATAGCAGTGGATACTTGGGTAAATTTTAGCATCTTTATATTCCATTTTAGATCTTTTCACTTTTAACTTTATATATTCATAGTAATACCTGAAGGTCCAGAGTTTTTGAATCCCAAATAGACAAAAACCTTAGTCACAGCTTCGGAATAAATAATTTTTAACACACTGTATTTGCAATATTAGTATACTAAAACAATTCTGTCATAAAATTAATGATATTACATGTTTTATATGGAAGAACAGAATTTTATCAGATATGATTTTAGCTAATATTAAAAGAACATGGAATTAAACATACAATGGAGCTATCAAATGATAAATATTTCAATGTTATATGAATTTTAATGTTATTAATACCTTTTTATTTTCTTGATATATTTTAGTGTTAATATGAAATAAATTAGTGAGAAAAATCATTTTAATGTAAAAATAGAAGTATAAAATATACTTCAATCAGATATTATGATGTACAACATTTTAAATATTAAATTCACCATGCTCACAGCGAAATAAAAAATGATGAGATACTTGTGAAAATATTCAGAATTTTTATATTCAGCTAAGAGAAAAGTGAAAGTTGATTTTTTTTGTGTCCATTGTATTTTCAAGAGTGCCAAAAATAGAACAGTAAAAAAGAAGAACAGAAGGAGGATTTTTAAAAGTACGGTAAAATATAGAACATTTTTTTCTTACTGCGAGAATCTTGGAAATTATAACAAATGAGCTCTTGACTCATGAGCTCCTCTATGTTTAATGAGGGCAAAAATATAAATATCTCAAGTGGCACAGGGTTTCTTTTCTACCCCTGGTTTCATTAATTTAGATATACAGTAAATGTTCTTTTTCAGTGTTCTTGTTTAGTCTAGTCAAAGAGACTGTGATAGCTGAGTGATCATGGACTAAATGATGAAGATTTGGTGTAAGTGAGGTAAATAGGTTTCGGTATTGGCCTGTCAGTGGAGATGATTCAAGATACAATGGCGTTTCATTTACTATTTCCTTCCCCCCTCAAAAAAAATAATAATTTTATCCTTTAAAGAACTGCTTTTTCCTCCTTAAATTGATCTTATTCATTGTTATTACAGAACTGTAGCTCAGGAAATTCTAGAAACTAAGTGTACATTTCAAATGTTCTTAGTTAAACGTACTTGGCATATATTTCTGTGGGAAATCAGAATGTTTTGTGCCCTTCCTTCTCCCTAAAATTTGGTAAAAAAAAAATTTGCCAAAAGATGAAATACTGCCATTTGAGACAACATGGATGGATCTTGAGATTATTATGCTAAACAAAATACATCAGACAGAAAAAGTCAAGAACGATATGGTTTCACTGACATGCGGGATATAAAACTGAAAACAACAAAGGAACAAGACAAACAAACAAAGAAACAAAAACTCATAGACTCAAACAATAGTTTAGTGGTTACCAGAGGGTAAGGGGGGAGGGGGGTGGTAAATAAGGGTAAATGGGATCAAATATATGGTGATGGAAGGAGAACTGACTCTGGGTGGTGAACACACAATGTGATATATAGATGATGTATTATAGAATTGTATAACTGAAACCTATGTAACTTTACTAACCATCGTCACCCCAATAAACTTTAAAGAAAAAGAAAGTCATAATGAATTAAAAACAACAACAAAAAAATTGCAAATACATTATTTAATAATTGTATCCTTCTCTGTGAAAAAATTTGATAGATTTCCCCAGGCATGATTACATTGTTAGTTTTAAGTAGAAGAAAACAGTAAAGAAAATAAACACTCAAATTTTATTTCTAGCTTTAATTGGCTACATAGAAAGGACATTTTTAGATTTCCTTCAACTAGATCTACAGTTCTGCTATCAATCTCTTTTGTTTAGCATTTTGAGAAAATGTACATCACAAAACAGTTTCTGAGTAATACGCTCTTCAAAGAAGTATGTTTTTGGTACTTTATTAATGATGTGCTGCTTCACTTACTCTTAACTTTTTTTTCCAGATCATTGATGTATCATTGACAGTTAAAAATCACATACATTTCAAGTATAACACTTAATGGCTTGATATACATATATATTGTAAAATAATCCCCACTATAGAGCTAAATAACATATGCATCACTTCACATAGTTATTTTCTTCTTCCTCCACTTCTCCTCTCCTCCTTCTTATTCTCCTTACACTTAAGATCTCCCTTCTTAGAAACTTTCAATTATATGGTACAATATTAGTAATCATAGTCACATTGTCGTACATGAGATATCCAGAACTTACATGTCTTGCATAACTGAAACTTTGTAGCATTGCTTACTTTTTCTTCTGTCGGTAATTTTCAATTGTTCCTGAGGCCAGCAAAGCAAGACCGCTGTAAGAATGAGAACTTTAATACTGAAAACAAACTTCATTGGCCTATATGCTAAAGAGTTAACCTAAAATGGTCTTTATTAAAAGTCTACATGAAACATGGAGATTAATAATTTGCCACACTAATTAATTTTTATTTTTAGCTTTAGTTTACTTAAAATGCTCAATTCTGAAGATTTAATTAAATTGTGATATTTTTTACTTGAATATTTGAAATTTTCCAAGTGTATAATGATAGTGATCTTTTGACATATGTAGGAAGAGTACTTTTCCTGGGAGTTGTTTTAACAAGGTGCAAACCAATTTCTCAGAAGAGTAAAGAATCTGACTAGTAGTAAAAGACTCTGCCCTGGTGAAACCGTGCTAATTAGTAATTACTTTGCCAACCTAATGCCATTTTAACTCCAAAGCACTGAAGCAGATTAACTCTAAAAACAAATGAATTGAATAAGAGTGTACTCACCACTCATTTTAACTCTATTGGATTTGGAGAATTGATTTATGGCAATTCTGAGCAATTGCCCAATTTAATGGAAAGTATTATAGACAGTGTTCACTGTAATTTCAAAGTTACTGTCTTTCGCTAGAGGTTACTATATCATTGATAACTAAAATTTTTCTCAGAACTGTTCCATTGCAAATAAACAATTTGTGCTTCACTTTATTATTTATAATTCAATGATGTCAGGAACAATGAAAGAGATATTCATCTACATGGCAGATTTCACAGAAACATGCATTTATGAGATACTGATTTTATAGCTGCACTGCATAATGGCAATATGTACTCAAGAATAACCTGTTTGGAAGACTATTGTATTATAATCTCAGTCCTCTGGGGAGTTATTTAATCAAAATAGCTCTGCTTAAGTGCACTACAAGAGAAGACATGAAAAAAATGTCAGAGGATCAAGGAGAGACAAAGGACTAGAAATTGTAATACTAAAAGTAATTTAGTGCCTTGAGGAATGGTAATTCTTTTTTCTTAAACTTGAGGTGGAAAAATCTCAGATAAGTCAGGAATATTAGAGCTACAACTGAGATCTCAGCGAATGGCAAAATAATTCTCATACACATGAAAAACTAAACACCTAGATAAAATGTGTTAAATCAAAATGGAAATGTAAGTCACACTGTGCTCCTTAATATTCAGTGTTAGTGAAATGCTAATTGGTATCATATGATTATAAGCAATCATACTGGATTTTATTCCTCTGTCTTCCTAACTCTTCTTCGCACAGCATAACTTCTAGTAGGCTTTCCAGTAATTCTATGAGCTAAATTCTAGCAATGCTCATAATTTGCAATATGGAGTTAAACAATTTAATATCCTTGCATAATAAATCAGGTATTAAGATATACACTCTCATCTTACTGTGGAAATCTATGATAATTACTCCATTAATGAGTAGTATGTGTTTAACCAACATGCCTAAGTATCTTAAACTTTGATTATTGAGGTTAAAACAATATAGGAGGCACAGAATGTTATAGAGAGTGTCTTCTTTTACTTCTATTTATTTATTTTTGCATGTAAATTCCTTGTCACCTTTCTCTACAGTAAATGAATCCTGTCAAAATTTTCTACAAATTATCATTACAAGGTTTTCCTCCTATAATTTCCTCCTGTAATTCAATACCAATGATTTTTTTCTACTCATCAATAGTCAATATCTTGGCATTATAAAATTATTGATATTACTATATTAATATTTTTCAAAATATTTCAACTTATAGTCATGCCCATGCTTAACCAGCTTTTCAAAATTACAATCCACCTCAAAATAATCAAAGGTAATGCTTTGTTGACATTCTCTATCCTACTATTAACTGTTTTACTGAGCAACATATTACTACTAATACCTCAAGCACTTGTTAGTAGTAGGTGGGTTTTAAAATGTAAATTATGAATACAAATTTAACCCTCTATCTCTGGCAGGGCTTAGTTGCTTGGTCTTTGAGAAATCACTTGCTTCAATATATCCAATGGGCTCTCTCATCATTGCTCTGATTTCAAGAGCATTACCTACCTCACATGACAATCAATGAGTAGGCAGTGCTTCAGCCAGACATGATTCAAAACTTACCCTTTATGAGATGGTCCTCCCACCATGGGTGATCACTTTTTATGACAAAATCCACTTAGCATTAATCCATTCCCTTTAGATATGCTTTCATATTTCATTGTTTTAAGGAAGACTTGCCATTTAATTCAAAATGATTTTAAATGGCAGTAATAATTACATTGATAATAGATAACATTTTGAGCATTTACTAATTTCCGGACCCTGTGTTAAGTGCTCCATATGAGTTGTCTCATTTGATACAGAATCACTAGGAACTAAGGACAGCTGTATTCATTTTTGACAGATCACATAGAAATGAGATCTAAATCATGTCTTAGAACCCTCGAGCTGTCGGCCTCCACAAAGAAATCAGAGCTCAGTTCAAACATTACTCTCTCAGAGGGCCCTTCCCAAACCACCTTCTACAAATACTATCTCTGCTATTATCACACCCTGTCTTCTTTTGGCAATGGTAACACAACCTACCTTCTCTGAACAGTGAAATGTGACTGAATTTTCTGTTTATTATTCCTGAGTGGGAAAGTTTAAGAACTAGTGGTGATGTTTTTTTAGCCCTGTTTCCTTGCAACATTGGCGAGTGATATGTCTAATGGTGGAGGCTTCATCAGCTCCGGAAATGAGAAGACATGGGTCACAACCCCTAGCCAATGTGATAAGAAAACAAGCAAACAAACAAACAAATAAACAAAAAAAAACTTTATTGTTAGCCAGTATGGTTGAGGATTTCTTTTAAAAACCTGGGGCTAATTGTACACCATTAGTTCATGTATTTATTCATTCACTGAGCATTTTTGAGTACCTGCTATGAATTAGGACTAAGTTCTAAGAACATTACAGTGAAAAAAACAAATCCAATGCCTTTTTAAAGCTTATTTTCTGGAAGAAAGACAGATAATAAGAAAAAAATATTAAACAAAACTATTTTTAGGGCCGGCCAAGTGGCTCAGTTGGTTAAGAGCTC
>NW_017731835.1:740407-741219 GCF_001890085.2 Hipposideros armiger | reverse complement strand
CTTCCATTGCAGAGTAATAAATATGTCTCCTTTGTAACACTGTTTGGGCAAGTTTTTTAGCAGCCCCTTATGAGATTTAAGGTATCCTGACCTAGGTGTTCCAAAGCAGGACACAGATTAGCAGTGTGCTCAGAATTCACTGAGGGTATCTTTGAATCATCCCTAGGGGACTTGAGGGGCAAGAGAGGTCAATGACAGCATGAAGTTCAAGCTCCCTTCTATCCCAGGAGTTAGGAACTGTCTAAAACCATTTGGTCTGGTAATCTCCTTACTGACTAAATTTGTACATTTGTGATGACTTGATGCTTGCATCAACTGCTTGCAGTTTATGGATAACCTGATTGCAAGGTGTTACAAATAACAGACTTGGAAGTAAAACGATGTCACTGTTGCCACAGTCTATTGGCCAAAACATATCCCAAGTCCATACCAAATTCAAGCAGTGAGAAACTAGACCCACACGTTAGAAAGGAGAATTATAATAGAAAAATTCTCACTCTCTTCTCCATATCTTATAACCTCTTGTTTGCAGTTTTCTCTCTTTGGATCTCTGTGCTATAAACTTGTAATTACTTAAATTTGTATTTTATTCTACTAATTCTGTCTTCAGTGTTGTCTAATGTGCTATAAACAAATTCACTGAGATTTTCTAGGTTTTTACTGAAGTATTATAAACACACAAAAATGTGCATAAATCACAAATATTTACAGCTTGATGAATTTTCACAAACTGCCAACAGCCTTGTAACTAGAACTTAAATCAAGACAGAAAATGTTACCAGCATTCTCTAAACTTGTAGTCCATATAGCCC
>NW_017731835.1:738161-739639 GCF_001890085.2 Hipposideros armiger | reverse complement strand
TGAATTTTCTGTTTATTATTCCTGAGTGGGAAAGTTTAAGAACTAGTGGTGATGTTTTTTTAGCCCTGTTTCCTTGCAACATTGGCGAGTGATATGTCTAATGGTGGAGGCTTCATCAGCTCCGGAAATGAGAAGACATGGGTCACAACCCCTAGCCAATGTGATAAGAAAACAAGCAAACAAACAAACAAATAAACAAAAAAAAACTTTATTGTTAGCCAGTATGGTTGAGGATTTCTTTTAAAAACCTGGGGCTAATTGTACACCATTAGTTCATGTATTTATTCATTCACTGAGCATTTTTGAGTACCTGCTATGAATTAGGACTAAGTTCTAAGAACATTACAGTGAAAAAAACAAATCCAATGCCTTTTTAAAGCTTATTTTCTGGAAGAAAGACAGATAATAAGAAAAAAATATTAAACAAAACTATTTTTAGGGCCGGCCAAGTGGCTCAGTTGGTTAAGAGCTCGCTCAAGAGTTCAATGCCTGGCCTGAGATGAGCTGCCCCCTGAGCTGCCAACAGGCATTAGGATGGCTCAGCTAAAAAATAAAAAATAAAAAAAAAAAAAAAATAAACTAATTTTTTTAAACAGTTTTCTGTTAAGGGTGATAAAGTGCTCTGGGGGAAAAAGAAAACACAAAATTGTAATAGGGAATGATGGAGGTTAAGCTATATTGTCAAGGAGTGAATTCCTGATCAAATGATATTTGACCAAATAGCTGAAAGATAAGAGAAAGATAGAAGATGGCTTTAAAGAGGGTGAAATACATGCTGATAGAAGAGACTAGACTTTGGGTGATGAGCACACACAATAGAGTATGCAAGTGTCATATTATAATGTTGTACACCTGGAATTTATCTGTTATTAACTAATATTACCCCAATAAATTTAATAAGAAAATAAATGAAAGTTCAAATCTATAATGAAATAAGAAAAAGAAGTCTGGCATACAGTTATGTTGAAGAAGAACATTTCAGGTAAAAGTGACAACCTTATCTCACTAAGTAAAGAGGCTAACATCGCAAGGGCAAGGCTGAGGGGGTCTGCAACAAAGGCAAAACCATAAAGGTAGAGGCGGGTTCACTTTTTATTTTAATGTAACTTACTGTGAACAATGTACGGTTGTGGCATGAATGAAAGAAACATATCTATAAGACAGGATTAAAGTAATTCACTTCATTCCACACAAGTCAAATGAAAAACTCACAGGTGGACTCACCAGGTCCTCATCAAACAAATGCAGGTGCTATTAACAAGTATTTGCATTGCTTGGTAGGAATAGTCTAATGTCACCTCTCACTGGCTCAAAATTTTAATGAAAGAAAATTGAAGAAAATAAGTGAGATATACATATATATATATATACACACATATATATATACACACACACATACATACACATATATATATATATATACTCACACATATATATTGCTATAGAATTATATATATATATTATATATATATATATAT
>NW_017731835.1:734404-735273 GCF_001890085.2 Hipposideros armiger | reverse complement strand
TAAAATTATATAGGTTTCAAGTGGACAATTCTATAATGCATCATCTGTATATTGTGTTGTGTGTTCATCACCCAAAGACAAATCTTCTGTCACTATATATTTGACCCTCTTTACCCTGTTCTACCATCCCACCCCCTCACCCTCTGGTAACCACTAAACTGTTGTCTGTGTCTATGAGTTTTTGCTTGTTCATTTGTCTTGATTGTTTGTTGCTTTCAGTTTTATATCCCACACCTGAGTGAAATCATATGGTTCTCAACATCTTCTGCCTGACTTATTTCGTTTAGCATAGTATTCAAGGCTGATTGAAGCTGCTATTTTTTCATGCCTTTCTTGCATACTCTAGGATCCAGTTATCTGCCACTCCTCTGATCTCTCATGGCAGCTTGTCGGTGCAACCACCCTTATGACACATTTCATTTTCTGTGCATGAGTTGGTCTCTAAAAAATTATTTGGCCTGTAGTCCAAACTATATGATGGAGGATTGCAGAGAAAATAGGGCCTCACCACTTTACTAGTGTGAGCTTATAAAAGGAAAAAAATATATAAGGGCACAATAAATCATTTTGTTCACCTCAAATAAGAAATTAGTGCGGTGCTAAATGCACTAATGAAAAATGAATGGATACGAGGAAGTGATAATGGTTTCTGTCAAACAGAGGAAGATATCATTTTGGAAAACAAAATGGAAGTAAACACAAGACCACCAGATGTCACTGGGGAAGGAGAAGCAAACAAACAAACAAGCAAAACATGGTTAAGAAAAAGTTAAGTTGAAGTGTTACTGTAAATACGTTATTTATGGAAAGTTGCATAGCAGCTTTTGCAGAAAAGATAGCATGACATCAACAGTTCCCAAGAAGAGCAG
>NW_017731835.1:731111-732279 GCF_001890085.2 Hipposideros armiger | reverse complement strand
AATTGTTTTAGTGCCTTCATTTGTCTGAACTGACTTAGACAGCTTTAATAAGGTAACGTCTTATTGTTTCAAATTATTTTCCCTTCGCTATTTGGTTGGGAGTCTAATGAAGCAGCATGACAGTGTTTCATGTTTTGTGTCCTTAAGGGACAACTCATTTAATCATCTGAACATGTGGAATTCCACCATGGTGCAAACAAACAATTATGTAGTATAGCTTTAGAAAAATCACTGAACATTTTTACCTAAAGGAGAAGAAAACAATATGCAAAAGGAATTCAAGAAAAGCGTGTATGTTTTTCTATAAAATCATACCATTCTACTCATTCAAATATTACTATATTTACATATATTACTATATTTAATATATTACTATATTACACCAAAAATAAATACATAAATAATTTTTAAAAATTATGTAGTCATTCCAAAAATGGTGTTTAAAAAAATAAAAATAAAAACTATGTTGACAGCAGCCTTACATCTACATCAGTGCCACAAGTGTCTCATTCTGAAGGGAAATTGGTACCTTAGAAAAGAAATAATTGCACTTGAAAATGTCACTAGTCATATACAATGCTTCTGGCACCCTGAGGAAATACAATTTGCACATAATGACACTGGTAACTTCTTTCTATATCTAGCTGGAAATGACCACCTCCACCTTGCATTTCTCTAACAAGGCTGATTTGAGCTTTCAAAGTCACATATTTATGGATTACATTCTCCAGATTCTGCATTACTATTGTGTGGATCTGAAAAGGGTAGACTGCTTCCAGGACTTAAATATTGGTCTTTGCATTATTATACTTCAAAAAAAAATGAAGAAAACCAAATCTGAATAATTTAAAGAATTTTGGTGAAAGCCATATAATGTTTGAATGAATCTAACAATTTATAAAGATGAAAAAAAATGAAGTAAGTAGATAAAATAATGGATTGTGATAGCTTAATCAACATCTGAGAAAAGATATTGGTTACTTGAGAGCTAAAGTAAAACATTAATTAACAGCAAGGTAAATAAGCTTTTAGGATTCTATTTATATAAAACAATGAAATGTCATATAGGAAATGTTAGCCAGTATTAAGAAACCTTCAATATTGTTTCAGGAAAATTATAAGCAGCTCAACATACATGATGGTTACCTGTTGCCATTTTTTTTTAAAT
>NW_017731835.1:726236-730066 GCF_001890085.2 Hipposideros armiger | reverse complement strand
GCAATAAAATGCTGGCTTTGGCCGACACTAAACCAAGGAGAAAGCACAAACAATATCAATCACTGCTAAGGCTATAGTGGATGAATTAAACAAATAAACAAAAAAAATTTAAAGAAATCTTTAAATACTTTAAATGTAAAATAGATAATCAGCTGTGGGTTAGTTTTTACAGTGGCATACAAAAAGAGTGTGATCATCTTTATTCATTTAAATGGTTACTGAGCACCTACTATGTGCCAGGCACTGTGCTAAGAGCTGGGGATAAAGTAATAAATAACAAATCTCTGATTTCAAGATAATCTTATCTTAACATTCAAATTGCAGCAATGTATGTTTCCAATAAAATATTAAATGTCAGCTTAGTATTTCCCCCTTTACATAAGAGAAACCAGAGATAAGAAGTGGCTGTTTAAATCTGTATTTTGAATTCTGTCCTTAGATAACTGATGCACACTAATATTGGAATTTCTTTTATGTCTCATGACTATAACTAAGCAGAGCTGTTTCACGGATGTGTAATACTATGCAACTATTTAAAATCAAAGGAGTTTGTGCTGCACTGTTTATATTTCTAATCAAATGTCTAGCTTTGATCCTGCTGAGTCTAATTTTATTTGGAATCCCTGAAAAGACTCCTGAGAATAGTTTATCTGTGACATGTAGTCATGAGTTCCTACTACATTATAAGTCATTTAAAATTTTAGATTCACATTCTAATGGGAAACTTTCAGCATAAAAGCCACAGCACTAAAATTATTGCTGTGAATACCAAATTATTCATATTACCATATTCATATCAATAAATTATCTTATTTTTCTACCCAAATCATTTTCAATTAATGTCTCATCAGAGCAATCAGAACTGTTTTGTCATTCTAAAATTAGAGGATTTGCCAATATATTCTCCATTACTACTACATTTTCATCATTCTTACATTTAACCCTCATTTTGAATGTTATATCTACAGCAGAACAGATTCAGGAACAGTTGAGGAAATCAAGCAGCATTGATATGAAATTGATTCAAGGAAAGAATCCCTGATAAACCAAATGCTCCTTTATCATTGTCTATAAATCTTTTGCACGAATCCTGCCCATCTCTTAGAAGCAGTTAAATAATTTCACACTCCTTTCTTTAGAGCAGAGTTTCCAGCTATGACACTACTGCATTTTGGTCTGGATAAATTTTGTGGTNTATATATATAATTAGTAGTAGTAGTATGATGTCACTTCTGGGCTAGCCTATTCTTAGCGATAGCAAAGGACTCAGCCTGAAGCATACCTTGACGTGCAGACTAACCAATCCCAGTCCATGCTTCCTCTATATGGTTTATACACCCTAGGAGGCAATAACCAACTTCATTAATTTAGTCATCCCAGGGTCAAGCACCAGGGAACCAAAGACCATCCCTAAAGCCCAAAGACAGCCACAATTATTCAAACTACCCAATCCTACACTAATCACCCTGCCTTGCTTTGTCTTTCCTGATGGATCCCCAATAAAGGCCATGGCCTAAGTGCTCCCCTCACTCCTGTTGTGCTTCCTGCAGCCCTGTTGGGGAGCCTGTCGTTTCTACAGGAACTGTAAGTAACGTTAATCTTTTTTTCAATGGCATTGACCTTTCTGTCACTCACTCATAATTATAAATTAAGACCAGGACATAAAACACCAGGAGGTCTGATTTTGACATGTTTACAAGGGGACTTGATGAGGTTCCCTGCCTTCTTTCTTTCTAAGGAAACTTACCTGGCAAAAGATGGGGTGAGTTTGAAGGTCTGTTCCCAAACATTTTATTTCCAGTGTATGATTCTATACTTCATATATTTTCTTGTGTATAATACTAATAATGATTTTTAAAAATAAAATACTCTACATATATTACTTTATTAGTGATTTTAGTTTTTGTTTGTCTGTTTGTCTAATGTTATATTTACCTCATTACCTTATGCTTATTTTTGTTCTGCAAATTCGCCATGTTTAGAGCTTACAGGTCAAGTAGAGATTCTAACTACACAAATGGACTAAACATTATCCACAATGGTGCACATGTGGCTCCTTGGTGGTTTTTATACTAAAGCAAATCTGAGTGACTCACAAACTGTATGACTCACCAACACACAATATAGTATATAATTTAAGAACATGGGCTCTAGAAACATATACTCTGTTTTTAACCTGGTCTCTGTCATCAAAAATATTGATATTAAAGATTTTGGTCTAATGCTTCATTGCTTTAAGGTTTTATCTTTCCATATATCAAATAAAAATACAATTCCTTATAGTTATGATTTAATAAGATAATACATGTAATGCACTTAATACAATGCTTGAAACATAGGAAATAATCAGTTATGGTTGCTGTTGTTCCAGCCATAGTAGTGGTCCACCGTCACCCCCCAGGAGCTTGCAAGTCTCCCATCTCAAAAGAGGGATCTTACAGTGGAACTAGGCCCTTTTCTCTATTACCTTTTATTCCATATCTTTCNTAGATAAAATAATGGATTGTGATAGCTTAATCAACATCTGAGAAAAGATATTGGTTACTTGAGAGCTAAAGTAAAACATTAATTAACAGCAAGGTAAATAAGCTTTTAGGATTCTATTTTTATAAAACAATGAAATGTCATATAGGAAATGTTAGCCAGTATTAAGAAACCTTCAATATTGTTTCAGGAAAATTATAAGCAGCTCAACATACATGATGGTTACCTGTTGCCATTTTTTTTTAAATAAATGACAATCGCTAGCATCAGAGACTACATAAATTTTTTTCAAGATGAGGTAGAGTTAACAACCACATCTGATACTCTGACATCTAAGGTTGATGGCTCACTGCCTTTTAGACTGACATCAAACATTGAGGACCTAACTTCTGTCTAACATGTGAAGTCAGAGGAAAAATAATACCAATTATCTCAATGTGTATGACATCCATCTTTATTTGTTCAGTGTTCATTTGGTGGATGCAATTCTAACCATTATTATCATCATGCATTATCTCTGCATCAGCACTGGCATAGTCATCTTAGCGGCATCATCATTTTTTTTTTTTACTAGAAAGAGTATCCTGGATGAAATCTGTTTCAGTCGGCTTGGAATGCCATAACAAAATACCATAGACAGGATGCCTCAAGCAACAGAAATTTATTTTCTCACAGTCCTGGAGGCTGAAGGACTGAGATCAGGGTGCCAGGATGTTTGGGTCCTTGTGAGAACTCTCTAGCTTACAGATGGCCACCTATTTCCTGTATCCTTATATGGGGGTGAGAGAAAGACAGCACACTCTCTGGTGTCTCTTCTCAGAAGGACACCAATCCCATCATAAGGGCCCCACTATCATGACCTCCTGTAACTCTAATTACCTCCCAAAAGCTTCACCTCCAAATACTATAACACTGGGGATTAAGGCTTCAACATATGAATTAGAGGGTTTCACATTCAGTCCATAACATAATCTTAAGTGCTCATGTTTGTACTTTTCTATTCTCACTCTTTAGTGTTTCTATAAAAACATCACACCATTGGGCCGGCCGAGTGGCTCAGTTGGTTAAGAGCTTGCTCAAGAGTGTGAGCTCTGAGCAGCAGGGTCACTGGTTCAATTCACAGCCTGAGTTGAGCTGCGACTGAGCTGCCAACAGGTGGCAGGATGGCTCAGCTAAAAAAAAATTAAAAAAACAAAACAAACAAACACAACAAAAACAAAACAAAAACATCATACCATTACATTTTCATACATGAAGATAATGGAACATAAACTGTGTATGAGTTAATACCAAAGACTAAATCATTAGAAAGGTAGACAATCAAGGATCTTACCCAGGAAGCTTTG
>NW_017731835.1:722264-723841 GCF_001890085.2 Hipposideros armiger | reverse complement strand
TTTCTAGCAAAACCACTTAGGTTAGAGAGCAACTCTTCTGCTACATTGGGAGGTATAAAACACTTAAAAATTCATGATCATGTTACATGTTCAACTTGACTCTACTAACACACACTGATCAGGGGTTTAAAGTTTTACTTACTGAGTTCACCTTTGCATCTAACCCCAGTTGATGTTAGCACCATCCTTTTGCTACATTGGTCACTGATGAAACAAAGCCCACTCTGGTATTCTTCCCAGGTGTATCTGCTATAGTTCAAGGTAGAAACTACACTCCTTAAAGCCACCTGACACTCTTACTAAGGGTTGTTTCTATTTTTCTGGGTCTATTGCCTAGAAACTCCCTTGAAATGCCTTCTTAGTGCTCCAAATCCAGCCCAGTTCAACAAAGGTTACTCTCCTTTCATATCTCTCATCTTTAGGTTCATTTTTCACAGAAAAAGTTTTTTCTAAGTAGCAGCTCACAGATTTCTAGTCATTGTGGCTGACTTAAAGAAAGCAGCTGCCCTTCCAATTTTTCAACCTGTATTACACATTGTTTTTTATTGTGACTTTCAAATCTACTTTTATTTATGTACCCATATTCCAGAAGAAAATAGGACTGTAAAGACATCTAAAAATGTTAGCCAATTTTAATATCATGTTTATATGCTATATGTTTATATTAATGTAGTTGTAGCCCATAGTTTCAAGGTAACAAAGCACTTCCAAGAGGTTTTTAACAGGAGTGAGAGGTACAGAAGACAATTTGTCTTGGGGTGTGGAGATGGTGAAATTATAAATGTAATTACCTGACTCTTTCCTATTAGCATTAACTTCAGTCTTCACTTAGGCACTGGACTGCAGATAAATTCCCCTCTCCATCATCTCCTTTTACCCTAAATATACAAAGCACTCTTTATGGGAGGACAAGATAAAAAGGGTACAATGTCCAATGCATTTAAAATTAACCACCCCACCTCATCTGGTGTCCATTTTTCCAGAATATCTTACAAAGACTCCAGCCTTCCTAATGACAGAACTTTTCTGATGTGGATCTCTTATATCACTCTTCGCTAGTGGCTTAATTGTGCCAGTTCATTCTCAATGCTGATGTTGTGATACAACGAACCATCTCTCCTTTGGAATATCATGGCATACATGGTTAATTATTTGCCTTCTGTTTGGGACCCTGCGTGTTCCAAAGTATCTAGAGTGTGCCATGTCATTGAAATACACCAATCTCTCTACTGTTCCTCGGTTATGACCTTCAGCTGGCTATTTTCCCCTCCAATTAGGGGGGATTATTAACAACTACTAGAAATAAACATCAGTGAAGTGTCTGCATCTAGAGGGAGAACATTATTATATTCTTCAGATCAAGCCTGAATGTGATTTAGCATTGTCTATGTTTCTGCTTAAAACGAGGGCGCACAGAAAAGAGGGGAATCACAATGCATTTACTCTATTTTCTCTTACACAAACTTCAAGAGATATAGGGTAAAAAATTATAAACATTTGCATGACTCCTTGTTAGTCATTTTATCCCTTTCTCATTTATCTCATAAATGTATATATCAGTGTGTCTGTAGTAGAAG
>NW_017731835.1:706408-719864 GCF_001890085.2 Hipposideros armiger | reverse complement strand
TCTAAATATATCTGAATATTTTTGGTGTAAGACTTTTTATAAGTTGCATGCCATCACATCAAATGTGGGCTTTGTATTTTATGGCACCATGATTTCTTTAATTAACCAAAATATTCCTATACAGAAATATACACATATAATAAGCTCTATTAATATTGTTATTTATATAAAGCTTATCATATAGAATAAAATTACACAAATACAGTTTCTAGGAGAATTTGCAAGAAGGATAATTTTTTAAATTTCCTAAACAATAAAAAAGTTAAATGTCCTCACATTTCTTACAATTTTTTGTCTCAGAAAGTTGATTTTAAATTGTCACCATGTAGAATTATGACTGGTTATCAGGATTATTTTGCAGGAGCAATTGTTTATATAAAGATAGGATATCTAGAAAATCAAGTGAAATATTAAAAATGACAATGTGATAATTTAAAAGCATACATTCTAAATTAGGGCATTTCTATCTTGATTTTACAGTCATTGCTAACCATTGGAGTAGCATAAAAAGACCCGATTTTGTGAAAGTGCCTGCATTGAGCACAAGGAGTGATGCATACTTAACCTGTTCTCATGGAAATTTCTTCAGGCTGTGATTTGATTAGCTTATGATTCTTTTAGTTGCCATGTTCAAAGTGCAAGTTAAAGATATAAATGTATTTTGTATTCACCTATAATTGATATGGGACTCAACTGACATATCTATATCTTGTTATTGATGAATTTCCTTGTGCTAATACAGACTGAATATATATCCTGGATCCTGATATATTTAAAGAATGACCTATAAACTTATCCAGCACTTGGCACTATAGTTTATTGTCCTATCATCCAAGTCATAAATTTTAGAGCCAGCTTTTACTTTGGAGACCCTCTACTTGATTTAAACCCCTTGTTATATTGCCTTAATCAGAGTATGCATAGAATTAGTTTTCCACACTGTGTAAAAATTGCCACACACTTCTTTAAAAACACGTTTATTCTTTCAGTTTCTGTTGGTCAGGAGTGTGGGTGTGGCTTAGCTGGGCCCTTCTCTAAGAGTCTCTTAAGACTGGAATTAAGGGGTCAGCTGGGGCTACAATCTCCTCTGTGGCTTAGGATCATCTTCCAAGTTTATGTGGTTGTTGGCAGAATTCCGTTCCTTGTAGTTATTTGACTGAGGCGCTCAGGTCGTACAGGAGGTCCGCATTCACTGCCATGTGGCCCTCTCCACTTCACGGCAGTTTGCTGCTTCTTCAGGCCAGAAGGAGGGCATGTCTGCTGCAGGTGCTGCAGGAGCCTTATATAGTGTAACATCATCATGGGAGATTCACCCTGTTATCTTTGTCATATTTGACAAGTTAAGAAGTAAGTCACCAGTAGACCCATACTCTAGTGCAGCAGGTTATACAAGGGCATTCATTGCTCACTGAGCATAACTTAGAGAGTATCTTCCATAGTCTTCCCTCAGATCCCTAATGCTTCACATCCTTCCTACATGCAAAATACATTCACCTTATCCCAAGGCTCCCCAAAGTTTCACGCCGTTTCAGCATCTGCTCATTGTGAAGGATCTCATCAAATAAACCAGGCCCAGGTGCAGATGAGGCTCCTGGGTGTAACCCATTGCATTTAGCTCCTGTACCTCTCCACTGGTGACCTGTGAGACTAAAGAGACAGGACAACGGCTCCCAACAAACCAAACATACAGTGGTGGAATAGGTCTAGGATAAAGCATTCTATATTCTAGTTAAAAAAGGGACAAATAGAAGACTAAAAAAAAAAAAATGTCACTGGTCACTGAAGTTCTGAAATCTAGCCTGGCAAAGATTGGGAGTTTCTTGATTAAATTTTAAGGCCTCAGGGTAGTAATGCTCAGCGGTTTTGGCTACATCTTCTGGGATCTGGTTCCTACTCTCTCATTCATTCTTTCTTTTTCATGGAAAATAACACGTTTGTTGCTGAATAATTTTAGCAACTCTTCCTGTTAGTAGAATTTTAGAAGTCCTTTTTATTTATACTATTTCTATCCTTTTCAGTCAAAATTGGCAGTGTTTCTGCTGAAACAATTTTCTCAAGTGCTTTTTGGAACTTCCATGGGTTTTACTAGCTTTCACTCCAATAGATAAAAGCCACCTCTACAGAGCCTTTTAATATAATTATATTCTTTACCTTGATCTTCTCTTAAGATAGTTCAGGAATAGTGCTTTCAAGCATTCTAGAACCCCAAGGTTTGATTGATAAACTAAAGGAAGCATACCCTTAATCTCTTAAAAGAGCCCTTTTTGTAACCAAATATCATGACCTTGAACTTTTGAACCTTTGAGGTTTGTGCAAAAGTTGGTATAGCCACCACACTTCTGGCCTTTTCTCTAAAGCATGGTATCTTGACAGTAAGTCTTTTAATTTTAGACTCTTTGCCATCTGGAAAAGCTGGTTTTTCAAAAGTCATCAAGTCCTGTTTCCCTTTGGTTTATCAATTTGTTCCCCACTTTATCTCTCTCCTTTACAATTTTTATATTTCTTCCTTGAAACAAATCATTATCTCTTGTAGGTTCAGAGCAAACATTTCTGAAAACAAAACCGAGAATCATATTCATTTATTGGAAAGGAATGGGAATCTGAAAATTGGAATGGGGACATATGAGAATGTCCTGATGAAGCTGTGAACATTAAACCCCAAACTATGATGAATGTTTGCCAATAGAAACAGCTGTTCCACCTCTGCATGAAGGGATTCTACATTACCTTAATAAATTGAAATAGCCTCTCCTAAGGTCATTGCCATGAAAAATACGGTTGATTCTTCTCAGGACCCACCCCCAGCATCACACTTTGCTTCTAGGCCTATAACAAAACACAACTATAACTTGTCTCAGTGAGTCTCTAAAAAATGAGTTACAATGTATGACCCATGATATAATAAAACAAAACAAAACAAACAAACAAAAAAACCACTACATTATTTTTCTAATTTATACAGATAAAAACCTTGGGGATATGTGTAAAAATAGATATTAAGGATGTAGAATAATGATGGAAGCAACATTAAGTTGGATAAGGCTGAATTTATTGATATGAGTTCAGTAAGGAAAGATTCTGGATTTACTGTTTCAACTTTGGCGGTTAAAATAGGTTCTAAGGGTGTGGCTGATTAACTCAGAATAGTCTGACTCACAGAGAACTATCATGTTGGCTAATTCATCCCAGAATTGTAATAGGTGGGAATTCTGCTAAATTCTTGCTTGATCTATAGAGCAGAAAATTTCTAGAACAAGTGAACAAGTGAACAAAAGTCTAACTTGGATCATAAAAGCAGAGTCATGGCCCCTCAATCAATTCCTATACTTGAACCAATTTAGAGAACACCCTTGAATGAAGGGAGGCCAGGTCCCCCAAAATGTATACTGTTAATCTTTTCCCCCACCATTCTGTGAAGGGACCTACAGGCTTTTACCAGGGTAATTGTTCATTGGGGAGAGCAAATAATCAGACTTTTCGAGGATTACTGGACACTGGCTCTTAAATGACACTAATTCCAGGAGACCCAAAAATGTCACTGTGATCTACAAGTCAGCGGAGGGGCTTCTAGAGGTTATCCTCTGAAGACAGTTGGACTCAGTGCAAACCTACTCTGATTTTCTCACTGATCAAGCAGAAAACTTGGAAGAGCGAAAAGTGATGGAAGGCCTATTGAATTGTGTTTCTGGTTAAGAAGTAGAGGTTAATGAATGATCCAGGGAAAGAGTCTTCTATTCTCATGTACCTAATATGGCATACTTCCTTGAACCATGTCATGTAACTCAGGTATCAACTTGAGTTTGACCATCAGCTTAGTCTAAGAGCAAACACGTAGGACTGTACGAAACTGAACCTCTTATTGAGTTCATTGACATTTAATAGCTCCACCAAAGAGTGAATACAGAGCCAAGTTAATTTCTGGTTCTTATCAGTCAATGTATATATTTTTCATCATTTCTGGGGAACCAACTTAAAATACTGCATTTAGAGTAGAAAGTAGAGAAACAAAGGCCACGTTCCCTATAGATACAAGAGGAGACATCATGTTTTCTCTAATAATACTCTTTTTCTGAACTTGAATGACATTATTAAAAGTAGTTACATACCTATTTCTTTCTCTAATCGGTTGAATCATTGTTCTCACTTCACATCTCTCTCTTCCTCAAGGATGTAGTTTTCCACCTAAAGCATTTACTATAGCTAAGAATTGTTGCAGATTCCTGGTGAGCAATTGAAAACCTTGCTGGCTCCAGTGACTTTCTTAGGTATTTGCTGATTTCTGAAACTCTTCAGAGAAAGATGTTAAGAAAATGTCTTTGAAACACAGAACGGGATTCTAGGGAGTTTCAGAGTACTGGGGAGACAAAAATTGGAGGTATGGACCTGCTATAAAAGAGAGGTACTGTTAAATACTGTAGGTTCTCAGCTGAAAGCCTGGAAAGGTACATTCTAAGAGTAAGTATAAAACACAAAACAGAAGTAGATAGAGTGTTTCAAAATCTGCAAACCAAAATCCAGGTAGCTATTTAGTGTAGAATTACGAGTATCCTCCCATTATATCTTTCTTGTTGAACTTTCTCTGAAGGACAATAACATGATTCAATACCTCTACAGGTTTTCTGCCAAATCTGTTATGTGTAATAAAAAAAATTACCAAGGTTCACAAGAAAATGATCTGAATATAAAATATAGAAAATAAAAATATATCAACAGATAAATCAGGTTCTGACAGTATCAGTTACAGTATTTAAGTTTAAAATAACTGACTAATAGGCTCAAGAAAATATATGATCACATAAAGAATTTTATTAGACAGCTAGAATTATACAAATAATTCAAAAGAAATTCTAGAATTGAAACAGTACCAAGTGAAGACTTCAATGAGCAA
Organism: Hipposideros armiger; assembly: GCF_001890085.2. Taxonomy (NCBI): domain Eukaryota; kingdom Metazoa; phylum Chordata; class Mammalia; order Chiroptera; family Hipposideridae; genus Hipposideros; species Hipposideros armiger. Next base: position 714,976 of record NW_017731835.1, on the reverse strand, counting down.
ACATATTTATAATAAAAGTAATAACATTCTTTCAATTTGCTGTAGCAAGAGACATTATAGTCCAAAAGTACTAAAGTTTTTCAAAATAGGAAAGTTGGGAAAAATACATCAAGGTTTTTCGATTTTTGAGGTTCTAGTCTTAGCAAAGTTTAATCAGAATTTATAAACTAGGCCAATTTCTGGAGAAATCAATCATTGTTTATATTAAATATGTGAGTCCACATGCTGTTACTATTAATTCATATTGTTTGTAGTCTAATCTTACAAATATGTTTCTGAGCAAAGTATTGTGAAAGGAATTTGAACACAGGTAGTCTGTGATGTATATCGTTGATTTAGTTGGTATAGTTTTGAGAGTTTTTCTGAGAGTGGTTTTGAGAGTCTTAGTATAGTCCATTTTGCAAGTTGTGATTTCTGATTTAATTTCCAATATGAACCAAATCTATAAAAATCTATAAGAAAATCTAAAGAAAAAAATCTAAAGAAGAACACGAAAAATATAATACATGCAGATGGTAAAGTTTTTGATGAATTTCAGGTTTATGGCTTGGCTACCAGGGAAAATGATCATTTAATTAATTAAAATAGAATATCCATGAAGAGGATAAGGTTAAGTTTACAGAGATGGTCATTAGTTTTCAGCAAGTAAATTTTGATGTTGTTATGGCATATCCATGTGGTAATTTTATTAAGAGATTGATTCTTTATATATAATATCTGGTATTAGGAAAGCAAAAAAAGAATCAAATTCATTTAAGTGTACAGTCTATTTAGCCAACTAACAGTTTTCTGTAGTCTTTCTTTTTTTCTTTCTTTCTTTTTCCTTTTTTCTTTTTCTGTTTTGTTTATTTATGCTGTTCTTTAGATTCCACATGTAAGTGAAATCACATTGCATCTGTCTTTCTCTGTCTGACATACTCCACTCAGCCCAATACCCCCCGCGTCCACCCATTCTACCACAGATGGCAAGAACCCATTCCCTTCTTTGGCTGAGCTATATTCCATTGTATATATGTACCACCTCTTCATTATGCATTCATCTATCCGTGGACACCCAGCTGCCTCCACATCTTGGCCACTGTAAAGAATGCTACAATGAACGTATGAATGCACATGACATCTTGAAGTAGCATTTTGAGTTTCTTCAGAAGTGGGTGCACAGGGTCCTTCTTTGTCTCTTGTAATAGTCTTTGTTTTACTATTTTCTCTGGTATGTGTATTGCTGCTCTAGCTTTTTTGTTGTTTCCATGTTCATTGTTTTTTTTTTTTCCACCTCTTTACCTTCAGTCTGTGTGTCTTTCAATCTGAAGTGGGTCTTATGTAGGCAACATGTTGTAAGGGTCCTGTTTCCTTATCAATTCAGCCATCATATCTTTTGATTGGAAAATTTAATTCATTTATATTTAAACTAATTATTGATAAATAGGTAGCTATTGCCATTTTATTACTTATATTTTTATTTTTATATATCTTTTCATCTTAAAGAAGTCCCTCTAACATTTCTTGTAATATTGGTTTGGTGGCGATGAACTCCTTTAGCTTTTTCTTATATGGGAATCTCTTTGTCTCAATTCTAAATGATAGCTGTGCTGGGTAGAGTAATCTTGATTTTAGGTCTTTGCTTTTCATCACTTTGAATATTTTTGCCAATCCCTTCTGGCCTGCAAAGTTTCTGTTGAAAAATCAGCTGATGGTTATGGAAGCTCTATTGTAGGTAACTAACTGCGTTTCTCTTGCTGCTTTCAAGATTCATTCTTTTTCTTTAACTTTTGGCATTTTAATTATGACATTTGTTGGTATGGGCCACTTTGGGTTCATCTTGTTTGGGACTCTGTGCTTCCTGGGCTTGTATGTCTATTTCCTTTGCCAGGTTGGGGAAGTTTTCTGTCATTATTTCTCCAAATATGTTTTCAATTCCTTGCTCTCTTTTCTCCTTCTGATACTCATATGATGCAAATATTGTTACATTTGATGTTATCCCAGAGACTCCTTAAAGTATCCTTTTTTATTTTTCTTTTTGTGGTTTTGTTTGGGTGTTTTCTACTACCTTATCACCTGAATCACTGATTCAGTCCTCTGCTTCATCTAATCTACTGTTGATTCCCTCTAATGTATTATTCATTTCAGTTATTGTATTCTTCATTTATGGTTGGTTCATCTTATGTTTCCTATCTCCATTTTTATGCTTCCTATCTCTTTGTTAAAGTTATCTCTGAGATCATTGAGCATCCTTATAACCTGTGTTTTGATCTCTGCATCTGATAGATTGCTTGTCTTCATTTTGTTCCATTCTTTTTCTGGAGCTTTGATCTGTTTTTTTATTTGGGACATGTTTCTTTGTCTTCCCATTTTGGCTGCCCCCTGTGTTTGTTGCTATGTATTAGGTAGGGCTTCTATGTCTCTTGGTCTTAGTAGAGTGGCCATATGTAATAGGTGTGCTGTGGGGCACAGCAGCACAGTCTTCTTGACAACCTGAGCTTGGTGCACCAGGTGTGACCCTTGTGTGTGTTGTGTGTACCCTCCTATTGTAGTTGAGCTTTAATTGCTATTTACACATCAATGGGATGGATTGGTCTTCAGGATGATTGGTTGTGAGGACTGGCCATGACTACAGTAGAGGAGTTGTAGTGCAAGGGCTGACCCCATAAAGCAGGATTCACTTTAGTAGGGTTCTGGCTCCGGCCCAGTCTGTCCTTTGGGTGTGTCACTCATGGAGGCAGCTGAGTGATGATCTGGCTTGGTCAGAGCCTTGTCACTAGGCATGCCAGCCCCAGAGTCTCCTGGGAAGAACCCTGCTGCAGGCCAAGTTAAGATGCAACCCATGCCCTGCCCAGGGTCACCTGGTATAAGCCACAAAGCAATCTGCAGATGGCCACCACCCATGCTGGTCTTTTAGGTATCTTGAGAGGCCAAGTTGTGAATTGAGGCCAGCTGCCGCTAGTGCTGTGCTTGTGACTGCTCAGCAAGAGGTATGGCATGCACCAAAGCCAGATGCTGCTTGTTTGGGGTTTGTGAACCTTTGAGAAATTTTAGGAAAGTCCACAGCATTAGCCAAGACAGGCCTTTTGTATAGAAAAGCCACTGGAAGCAGCTTGGGTGGGCCTGCAAGTTGGGTGCAGCAGAGCCTCAGGGAATCACCAGGGTGGGGCAAACATTGTTAGCCAGTTTGATGATGACTCAGATGGCATCCTTTTGTGTCTTCATGCCAGGAGTAGGAAGGGTTTAACAAAGACACAATAGTATCTACCAGCACTTCTGATGGAGAGAGCTGCCCTTCCAGCTCTCATCCTGAGCCAGAAAATGCAGTTCCTCAACTTATGTCCCTTTCTAGCAACTTTCTAGCTGCTGCCCCAGCCCTGGAGCTCATAATGAGTGAGTCCATCAGTGAATAAGTTCTTGTGTAGATGTTTAAGAGGGGTGGGTAGGACTGCTGCTGCCCTCCATGTCACTCAGACATAATCTTCACTGGTTTTCACAGCCAGCAGTTGTGGGGACTTCTCTTAGTGGCACTGGAACCCTGGGCTGGGAAGCCTGGTGTGGGACTGGGACCCCTCACTTCTCAGGGGGACCTCTGCTGCTGAGATATCCCTCCCAGTTTTTAATGGTCAGAGGTGGGTGTGGGACCTGCCTGTTCCATGTCTCTGTCCCTCCAACCAGTCTTGAGGTGGCTTCTTCTGTGTCAGTAGAGGTAGGACTTCAGTTCAGCTAGACTTCAGGCAATTCTCAATGATGGTTGTTCTGCAGTTTAGTTGTAATTTTAATGTGTCTGTGAGAGGAAGTAAGCAGAGCATTTACCTACACTGCCATCTTCTGTTTTGTATTCTTTTATGATATGGTCCATCATGTGGACCCCAAGAAAAAAGTTCCATTTGATGTGAACTCTGAGAAGAAGTTTACATGCTGAGATAGACTCCTGTGGTCAAGTGAGAGCCAAATTTTATAAATAAGAGTCTATCAGCCATTTGTTGACAGGGACTCCTCCCGTAATCTATACAAGGAAGAAACTCAGACTGAACTCTTAGCTTCCCGCACTATGCATTGCTTATTTACACAATCAGAGTGAACCACTTGTACTTTGTTGTTCAATACATTGGTTTTGCTGTATTATATAGTTATCATCAACATGTCAATGTAAAATTTAATATTTTTCCAAGAAACCTATCCTCTACTAACTTCATATCTTTGGCTTTATTAATAAAACACATTAACAGCAAAGTTTATATAAAGGCTGTAGCAAAAATGAGCTGATCTAGATATGACAGATTCTTCGAGTCCTCTTAGAAGTTTTAAATAACTCCTAGATTTTGTTTACTTGAGTATAAAGTGTCCTATGGGGTTTTGATAATGAAGTAAATCTGTAAGACTCACAATGACATGCTGAGTTATTAAATTAGCCTCTAAATTAAATTTTGAGCATATCTTTGCTTGACTTTGGCATCACGTAAGTTTATTAATCACAGAAATGCATTCACATACATTTTAAATGGTATAATATTTCATTGAGATAGAAAAATATGTCTGTATAGGATTCCATCTTTTTTTTTTTTTTAGGAATTGGGAAATCAGTACCCACTTTTGAGTTTAACTGACTATTATCTATGTAAAACAAAAAAGGTGGTGTCTCTAAAAATTATGCAATTAACAATCATGCAGGATAGAAATCTCTTCACAAATCATGTTTAATCCTATTTACCTAAGGATATAGACAGTTTATTGGTCATGATTATGTCATCCATCCCCTTCTATTTAGTCTCCTTTTCTGTTTTGAATTTTATTCTTTTCCCCCTCTTGAGCTTCTGCTTATATTCCTGTGTCATATTAGACATATTTTATTTATTCAATTTCAATCTCATATCATGAGATAGACAACTATCATTTACTGATTGTCCAATACCTGGCACAATGTGCAGGAATCATGGTTGGTAGATATAAGATAACGTCTTTATTTTTCATGTACATATAAACTAGTTGTACATAAATATCATTGGCCTCTTAGTTTTATTCACATGTTCACAAAGCAGACTGCAAACCAGTGCAGATATACAAGGTGAAAACCACATTCATGAATGCCAGAGGCATCCAGTAGGAGAGTGTGAATTTAGAAACATCTGATTAAAAAAAACAAACAACACCAACAAAAAACATCTTGGAGAAATTTGAAAAGGAGCTGGATCTTAAAGAAAGAGACAGAATAATATCAAATGGGCATAAATCACATGCACAATGATGTCTAGCACCGTCTCGTAAATACCATCTGTTTGTTGAATTAGTTGCAGGTGGCAATGAGCAAGTGATATGTAGATAAAATCAGTCAAGTGAGTCTGGCTGGAGCACAAAGTCTACAATGGGAAAACAAAAATTAAGAGATAAGGTTGAGGGAATTTGGGGAAAATTCCAAAATCTTAGAAAAATTCATATGGATTTTGTTTTATTAAAGAATTAAATTTGGGATATGATGAAAGTAGTATTTGAAGTAGATGTTTCGGAAGGTAATGAAAATTCTTGTAATTCAATCTAAAACATTGTAATTCTGATGGAAAAGTGCTGTAAAACTAGACAGTGGCAACTTTTATTTTTACATTAAGAAAACATTTGTATAAGTAGGAGCTTGGCTAACAAGAACAAAGGGATTGAATGAAAAATAATTCCAGTTAAATACTATCACTGTCAAGAATGGGTATAAAGTATATATTTAAAACAAAGCAGGACAAACAATAATCATATGATTGTAACATAATGTATATGGTATTATTTTTTAAATTACAATAGTGTATGATGGTAAGATTAATGTAGGCTCCCTGGCAGTTCTGTAATGTATTCAAGTGCCATGTGAACTAGATGAAGGGTGTTAATAGTAATTAAGGAAGCTCAGACCAGTATCTCTTGGATTCATATCTTTTGTGAATCACTAGCTTTTTGGATGTGAGATGAGTTACTCAACCTCTCTGTGCCTTAGTTTCTTTAGCTATTAGATGGACATACTAGTAGATGTCTGTTGGGTTTTTTATGAAAATTAAATGAGTTAATATTTGGAATTTGAAAAGCTTGTGATTTGGTAGGCCACACATACATGTTAGTTATTATTTCTATTGCTACTGTTGTTATTAGAAAAGATTGAAATAATATTTGAAAATATAAATTAAGTACAAAATTTACTCTTTATAGAATCACCTCATTCTTTTTTCCAGAGTGGAGAAGAATTTTGTTTATTTCTCTTGTATACTTTTATTATGAACTTACCTGACGTGTATGTGTTTATGCATATTTAGCCTTTTAATGTAAATTAAGATCATGCTCTATGTTTAGTTCTGTCTTCTCTTCTTACTTCATGGTGTGCCTGAACATTGCATGTTAACAATGAAGCCTAAAATACCTACATAGTAGCTCATAATGTTCATGTACAATGATTTATTTAATGAATTTTCTGTTAGTGAGAATTTAGGATGTTTTTATTTCTTTGTATTATGAACAGTGTTGCAAAGAATACTCTTTAACAGAAACAACTCAGTATACACATGGTAGTAACATCTTTTAACAAGCAGTGCAAGAACCAACGAATCAGAACAGTTGCTAGATGAAAGTGTTAAAAGTATGAAACAAAGAAAAATAAGAGCTTAAAAATAAATAAATATAAACACTGACAAGAATTTCTATGGAAAATATTCCAAGAAGTGAAGTTAATTATTTAAAAAAGTATTGCCTTTGAAATTTTTATAAATACCATCAAATCTGTCCTTCTAAATGTATTTTATTAAAAAAAATCTTAGCTAAATCAATTTAAGTTCATGTTTATAGACACTGAAACTATAGTGATGGCAAAGAGTGATAAGAAAAGTTGCAGGAGCCATTATTGACACTCTTTATTGATGTAATAATGGCAAAATTAAAGGCAATGTTTAATACGTATTAAAATGTTTAATACATACATATGTATTTCATAGAGCACCTAATTGTCTAGAAATAAAAACTCAAGATTTTTTGTTAGAAACAGTACTCAAATAATTAGTAGAGTATGTATTCAACAAATAGTGGCCAGCAATATCGTTAACTCTGTGTATGTTAGAGCTACACCCTACACTAACAGGGTACTACATTTTTCAAAGGAATTTTGTCTTTCTGTGTATATTATTGAAACAAATGCAACAGCTGTAATGGCCAGAGACAAGTAATGGTTTTTCAATTTGACTATGATTTGAGTCAATATTTGATAAATATTGATTAAGCTTATTTTATGTCCCTGGTATGATGCTAGAGTCCATGGATTTCAAGGTAAGACAATGGCTTCCCTCAAGGAATTTAACATCTTGAGGGAGAGATAGACATATAGACAAATAGAGTTAATGTGCCAAATGCTGTTGGGGAATAACTATGAGAAGCACCTAACCAAATATTAGGTGGAAAGTTGGCATGTTAAGGAATGGTTTACTGGAAGAAGTAATTGCTTATTAGACTTTTAGAAAAAGATGGGGGCTAAGCCAATTAAAGAATCAAGAAAGCGATTGTCTAGCCCTGAGTCTTACAAATACCAGCAAGTGTGAATTAGCAAGTTGCATACTGTAAAAATCAAACAAGTTAACTTTGTTGGACAAGGGATCTTTCAAGGAGAAAATCCAGAAAATGCTGAGATTACACCTCAAAGTTGTAAGAGAGCAGGCTTTGATCAGAGTGCTAGCAGTTCTTGTTGCTAGTAACAAATGAGTGGAGTACAGATTATGAAATGCAGATTGGTAGGAGATTAACCCTAAGGCCAAAATGTTAAGTGCAATTTTTTTTAAATTTTTATATTGTGGGAGATTATGGTAAATTGTTGCAAAGATACCAGAAAAAAAATACCCCCTCTATGTTTGCCTGACTCTTTGCAATGTGACTTTATCATACATCCCATCAAAAAGCAAACTTTATTTTACCTCTCTCTGAATCTAAGCTGGCTTTGTGAATTGCTCTGATCAATGAACATGATAAACGATTTAATGTGACTGCCAAGTCTAGACCTCAAGAAGTTTTCAAGCATTTGTTCTCCCTCTTATGTCCTGAGGTTTCTATGTTTAAATAAATAAATAAATAAATAAATAAATAAATAAATAAATAAATAAATAAATAAATAAGTCCTAATCATCTTGTGAAACAAAAGCAACTACTGGCCAGGAATATCAGAAAGAAATGAACTTCCACTGCTGTTGTCTTCATCGCAATGGCTTAGGGCTACCCTAAATAATATTGAAATTGGTAATTTAAATGGGAGTTCTTTTAAAAAAATAACCTAAAGTAAGTGGCATTAGGTAGGCAGTTAGGAGGCAGCCGACGGAAATAGCTGGCCCTCACTGGCATCATGTAGACCTGCTGCCTCTATGACCTTGGAAGTCAGAACCAGTATCTATTCAATCTGTTTCTTTAGTGTAGTGGGTATAAAGCCAGTGTATTGTGGTGCATTGTTTGCTCTTCACTGCTTATAGCAAGTTATTACATGAAATAGGTCAACTCAGATAGCAATTATCTACTTTGCTAGAAAAGACTAAAAGGAAATAAGGTACAGAGTTTTAAGTTCTCGGGTTTTCCAACTGTAAAGGC
>NW_017731835.1:703167-705805 GCF_001890085.2 Hipposideros armiger | reverse complement strand
CTCTCTTACAGTTAAATCTGTTTTATTGTACCCTATCATATACTGTAGAAAAATATAACCAAAAGTTAGTTGTGTCATACCAAAATTGACTGGAGAATACATTTTAAAAAATCACTAACATTATTTCATCTAGATTCATGCATAATTCTGTAGCTCTCAAAATGAACACAGTATAAAATTTGGGCCATTTTGAACGATGCTTCTGATTTATAAGAAAATTGTGTATCATAAATAGAAGAGCACCCTCCTCCAAATTTTCACCACTTGTCCCCAAACTCAGATCCATAGTCAAAATTAATGTCAAACAGAAGCTGTCACTGGAGAAAGGACTCTCATAATATAGTCAGCAGAAAATGATGAAAGCATAATCACAAAATAGATAGCCAGAGGAAAAAGATGTGATAAATCTGACAGACAAATGGAATCCAACATAACTCTTTTCTCTGAGTGGGTTACTTCCAGAAAGATAAAAATCAAGGAACAGCAATGTTACTCCCTCCCTTAAGCCACATCACTGTCTTGAGAGAAACAAGAATGACAGACGTGGACTGTGTTCATAGACATGTGAGTTTTAGGGTCCACTATGTATTTTGAAAGGACACAGAGGTGCAACTGACAGCAAAAGAGGACTATATATTTCAAGTGTAAGGCAAAGGTAGACAAGCTTTAGAAAAACATGTGTCCAGCTATTTCAGGGGTAAAAGCAAATGAAATCAAATGAGACAAACAACCTGATAACTCACTGGAGATCAATTATTTAAAATTCTCCTTTTCCTGGTGCTCAGGCACAAGCTTCCATGATGATGAATGAGTATTATCTACAACACATAGGCAATACTAGACGATTTAGGAGTAATTTGCTTCTGGTGATATAAGAAAGATATATAATTGCATGAACCAAGAATTAGGAGAGCAGCGTCCATCATTTCTATAAGTTTACTATTTTCTCTAATAAATTTGCTCTTTTATTGTGCTGATGTAAGACAGCTACAAAAACAGAGGTAGAGAAAATCAGGAAATAAATTTTAATAAGTAGGAAACCATACAAATTCATTGAATTTTATACACTTTACTAATAAAGTTCAAGATGAACTGTTGAAAGCTTTGTAAATATATTAAAAATTAGATTTCATTACAACAATTTATTGGTGAATTTATATAGCTGTTCTGATAATGAATCTTTTTTGTTAAATAAAAAATTTAGGCAACAAATCACGTGTGTATATGTGTGTTCATGTGTGATTGTAATCATGGCAGCCATACATATAAGATTATTAGTAAATCTGATATATCTTAAAACTAATTTAACAATTGATTCATTACTTCATGTGTAAACCTGAGCTAACTTATAAGAATCTACATGTTAATGTTGGTTTATTGATAAAAAGCAGAATAGTTAGAAGTCTGAGCTTTGGTGTCAGGCAGCTCTAGGTTCAAATTCTGGCTGATCTTAAGCTCATTTTGTATTATCAGACACACTAATTAATCATTTTGAATAGATGCATCCTCATCTATTACATGTCTGTAATAATAGTTATTTAGCAGATAATACTGTGAGGATTGAATCAAATAATTTAAGGTAAAAACTCTTAGAACATTTCCTGTAATACAATACTCTTTATAAAATATGTTTTGGATATGTATGTAAAAGACTGAAATTCTTCTATATATAGGTAGGATTTGGGCTCCCATGACCTTCATAGATTGATGCTTCCCATGTGAATATGTTATCTTTACTGCAAAAGAGGCTTATAGGCAGAATTAAGCTTGCCTTTTTACTTCTGACCTACAAAACAATGAGATAATAAATATATGTTTTTTTGAAATCACTAAATTTATGATAATTTGTTACAACTGTAATAGCAAACTAAAACATCCACCCTTATATGCATACATATGCATGTGCAGATATAATCCCATAAATAAGTTTTTTGTTTAATTCAAATACATAATAAATGGTATCCTAGAGGACTAAAAAAGCTAATTCCTTTTCAGTTATTTCTCTCAGGGAGTATATTGCATATTAGAATGTGATTTAATTTAAATATTTCAGGCTACCTACAGTTTCATTGTTCCTTAGGGGTAACTGACTTCACATCTTTTGATGCTCGTTTTGCTCCAGAGATGGTGTCTTTGCATTATTCATGTTTGTCTGCATCTATGTACCCAAAGAGAATTTCAATAGCTCTGATTTTGAGTGTGTGTGTGTATTTTAATACTTTTCTCTGTTTAACTCTAGAGATTATTTTGTAAACACAATGAATGAAACCATTTTACAGACCTTTCTACTTACAGTGACTAACAACTAAATTTGTGAACTAGGGACCCAACTTGAATTTTAAGTATGTTCTTGATAATAATTAGGTATGTTCACTGATAGAATATATCACACAGAAAATAATGAGGCAATGGTCAGAAAGAGAAAATAACAATTTTCAAATAAGGTGTCATGGCTGAGCTCAAAAAAAAAGTTAGAGAGCAGCTAAAGCAAATGGGATTGTTTAGCAGAAGATACATATAGAAAGAATTTCTGGAAGATTGCCCATAAATAAATACAAATAAAAATGTTAAATACATTTAATTCCAAAATCAGTAACTTTATTAACCAAAGAATACATTTCAAAGTTTTATTGAAGTT
>NW_017731835.1:696532-697692 GCF_001890085.2 Hipposideros armiger | reverse complement strand
AAGATGTGTGACTAGGATGTTCATTATATTACTCTCAAGGTAAAAAACAATAAAAACATCTATATTTCTGATAAAAAGAAAAATAGGTAAGTAAATTAGGGTAAACCTATATTATGAAAATTTTATGGATTATTAAAAGAAGTACCTAAGCTGTAGGAAAATATCAATGCTATAATTTAATTTGAGATTTTAAATATCAGTGTTATAATTGACAGCTTACAGTAGGATAACAAACTACATATGTAATAACAATCTGTGTATATTTGTGAATTTCTGGATTTAAGTTTGTGGAACATATTGACTATATTTCAAAAATGTATTATTAAGATTAGAAATATACAGCATAGATACTTTTTATATTTTTATAGTAAATACTTATGACACAAATTATTTTTTATTATTTCTCTTAGACCCAGAACATATTGTGGAATGTGAATATTTTAGCATCTAGATCATCTCATTTATTTTTTATACCTAGAACTATTGTCCTAGGATTGTTCTCTGTTCTGTATATTCACCGAACAGATATGTAGTCTACATATTTTTCAAACTCTGGGGTAGGTCATCCACCATGGCATTTTGACACATCTTTCTAATCTATAATCACTTCTGTCGTAACCCAGAAAATCTATGCCTCATTTTACATTGTAAAATCATTGAAGTGTGCTTCCTTTCTTCTGCACCTCAAAATCACATTTTCTAATCATCTTACCTCTTTTTCTTATGTCCTAGATCTAAATAAATATTAGGCCCAACCAATATCTTCAAGTATTCAGTAGCCTTTTGGTTTTATACATTTTCTTATTTGTATAGATAAGTATAAATTTGTATAAATCAAGTCCCATGGTTTATCACTTCAATATTTACTTGACAATATCCAGAAATGTCTATTTTTCCTCATTCTTCTACATTGAATGAGCCATGGGTCAAGTAAACCATGTTTTCTCTCTGAAGCTACACCTAAATCATGCATCTTGATGCTTCTTTCCTACTCACCCTACAAGACAAATATATTAGCCCTAATTCCTGTTTTGTCATCAGCACTTTCTGAACAGTTTTTCAATTGTCTCTTGTTTGATCATTCACAAATTTCCTTGAAATTTACTCTAACTCAAATTCACTGTTTGAAGCAGAAGGTCTTTATCTCCTAGTTTCTAATT
>NW_017731835.1:693148-695217 GCF_001890085.2 Hipposideros armiger | reverse complement strand
TGTCCACTGCCTTGTTCTAAACCTACCTCTACACAGAAGTTAAGGGAAAATCCCAATTCTAGGTATCACAATCTGTTTTAATTATCTATTGCTGCATGAAAAACACCCCTGAACTTACTTGCTTAAAAAACAAACTTTTGTTACCTCATAGTTTTTGTTGGCCATGAATCTGGGCGCATTGTAGCTGGGTGGTTCTGTCTCTGGTCTTTTAAGAGTCTGAAGTTTAGCTATCCGCTGGTGCTGCAGGTATCTCAAGGGTTCTCTGGGCTAGATTCTGCTTCCAAGCTCAAACACTTGATTAGCAGCTTATAAAATAACAAGTGGGTTGCCATAAAGTGAAAGAGTGAAATAGCAGGACAGATTACCTAAAATGGAAGCCACAGCCTTTCTGTAAAATAATCTCATATTTGACATGTTATCCCTTCAGCCAAATTCTATTCACTAAAAGCTAATCAAGAAAGTCAGCTTCATTCAAGAAGAGGGCATTATATAAGGGTTGGGATCTTGGGAGGCCATTTTACCAATTGTTCACTATACCCTTGCCACCATCTTATCACTCTCCTTTCAGACACAAAGAATTGTCTTTATTCTCTTCCTCATGTGCCAAGCATTTAACCTGTTGTGATCTGTGTCTTCTGACTTTATTATTTCATGTAAAGTGCCTGCATTGTGGAATAATAATTCTCTGTCAAATCCAACAGGCTTCTCCAAGACTCTCTCTTAGTGAAAACATTAGTCTAATTAAGATTCTCACTCATTCCCCTAGCAATTAATTTTATGACATTATTTTAATCTCAATTTCCTTTTAGAGACTCTTTCTTCTTTGTGTCCTACATTGCTCCTTCATCTAACTTCTCTTTGAATGTTGATGTTCCCCAAATCCATTTCTTTCTTCTGTACATTTTCTTCAGAAAATTTTAATTTCTTCCACAGCTATCTCTTCTGATGTTCCTCAAATTTATATTTCCATTTTATGCTTTCTACAGGCATTAATATTTATTTTTCTGATTTCTACACCTACATTGTGACCTATCTACCCTGTGTGAGTAAGTAGCTCAAATTTAACATGCTCTAAATCATATATGTGATTTTGGAATATGTAGGGATTGTCTTTAAAATAGATTTTGATTCAAGAGATATTGAGGAAATCTGAAATTTGATACTTCTAATAAACTCCCAGGTCATGCCAAGGCTGTTGGTTTTTAGAGCNGTTGATATCCACAATATATAAGAAACTCTTTAAGCCTGCTCTTTAATCCACTCTGATTCCTGGGTCCAATGTGAGTTTAGCCCTGAGATGAAGGATGTTCCCTTTGCCTATAGGACACCCACACCATCAAGATTAAAGTTAGTGAGAAGTGACCTGGCTTCTAATCCTTAGGTGGGTTCCTGCATATGCTCGTAGAGCTCCAATTTGCTCTTCTTCTTTCCCGCTTTGCAGTCATCTTCCCTTTCCAACAGCTTGCCCTGCAGAGGTCAAGCCCCAATGTGAGACATGGAGGTGTCTATGGAAGAACATCCAAACCTGTAGAGAATTTTCATGGAAATTTATCTGAGACAAAAAGAGGATACACCTGGAAGCCAGATCTCAACAGACTGAGATAAATGCTTCTGAGAATAACAGTTTTCTGTTTCTTTTATGCATGTCAAATTAAGGAGGGAAGTTGGAAAGATTACATGGATGTGGGAGAAAGCAAGGTGGGGACTGTATTACACAATAGTTAGTTAACAAGATCCTGTGCTCTCTTGAAGGTGGTTATGGTTTATTTCAAAGGCATGTTAATCTAGATGCACAGAAACAATGTATAGGGCTTACTTAAGGCAAAGATAAACTTTTTACTAAAAAGTTATATGCCTTAGGCATTAATGCACATCATGACCTGATCATTTAGGAATTTGTGATCAGATCACTCTGTAAGGTTACTTTTCATAGAATTCTTTTCTTATTTTTCCACAAAGGCAACTGGTATACTGTATTTCAATTTTTGATATAACTAAGATGTTTTGAGTTAAACTAAATTCATTTGCCTATGATTACCAGTTTAGCTAATTTTTTTTTAATATATGTA
>NW_017731835.1:682319-684973 GCF_001890085.2 Hipposideros armiger | reverse complement strand
TATATATTATATATGTATATATTCTCTTCTTAATGCCTTTGCTTTTATTGTATCACAAGTGTCTATTTTATTTATTTATATATTTACTTTTAACTTTAGGGATATATTATGTCATAGTGTATAATTGTTTGGCCACCTGCTGTAACAGTGGCTCACATTATAAAGATATTTGGTCATTAGTCCATACAGTTATTTCACGCATGAGAATTATCATTTTTAATTTGGCAGCAGTGAACTAACACCCCAGCATGTGTTCAAACCTACCACCCCCAAAGAGCAATAAACAGAGTTGACTAAGTTGATTAAGATAATAAAACTATCAGAACTGCTTCAGGGCCAACAAAAATGCTTACATCAACTCATACTGTTTATAATTGCTACTATTTTTTTCTATTTTTCTTAATGACCATAATACAAGCAACTAATTCAGGTTGTAAATTAAAATGTACATAAAATGATAATGTACTTAATAAATTTTTAAAAATCACCCATTGAAACTTTAATTATCAAGATATTTCAATGTAAAATGCACCATGATAAGATATTGAGCTAAACATATTCAAATAACAGGCGTTCAGTCTTCATACTCAGAATACCACAACTATTAGGAATGAAAACGTAAATGAACTGAAAATGTTATTGCGAAAAATACACAACTTATAAAAGCACATTTTGCCTATTTGCTTCAAGAACTGTTATTTAAAACTACACTCTTGATAGCATTTCAGAGTACTCTGTGAAGTAGGAAGTTTGCTGTTATTTAGTGAAATAGGCTATAGAAACAGTTACACTACTCAGTTCGAGAGGGAAACTAACATTTCTCATTACAATTGTGTTTAACAGTTAATGTGGTTTTATGATTGACTGTTGTATATTCATTACATTTGCAAATTTCACTTTTTGTTTTATTATTTTTATTTTTGATCAATTGTTAATATAGCGCACACAAAGTTAGAAACTTAATAACTAATTGTAAAAATTGAGTAAATTATTTTGTTCCATATGTAACCTAAATTTATTAGGAATTCATCAATTTTGTTGTCCTTCTTTGTAAGTGGAAATAATTTTCTAATTCACATAACTAACAATATTCAAATTAAAAGAAGCAGCCAGTATACATTTTATAGAAGTCTCCAGTCAAAAAGCAAAGCATGGTAATTTTATTGAATAGAAATATGACACAGTTTGCTAAAGGCTGAAACTTTCTACCATTTGTCCTGGGAGTATTTTAAATTCATGAATCTGCTCAGACCAATCAAATCAGAATCTCTGAAGGTGAAGTCCAGACATCAATAAAATGTCTGTTGGAATCTTTAGAATGTATTAGATATTATTAGAAGCAATAAAATGTCTTTAGAAGTTTACCGGATTATTCTAATGAGCCACCAGCTATCAGAGATAATTTTCTGCCTAGGCTCTTCACCTTTTCAATATCCCACCATCCCTATGTTAATAAATTATATGGAAACTTATTTTTCTACAAAATAATGTGAAGTTAACCATTTAAATATTACTTCTCATATTTTCTTTTAGTTTGTTTTCTTCTGAACCAAAATGCTTTTGATGTTTATTTCTTAAGTGAATGACATATCATATATATTCTATTGTTCAGCTCTAATTCTTATAATTTACACATTTTGCTGTTTTCAACAGTAGGACAAACACTCCAGATAATTACATAAATGATATGACCAGCCATTGATGAAATCAGATATTCTGACTTTCACACTAAAATTTCCAGGTGCTCCTTAAGTTGTGAGAAGTCTTTGAAGTACCTGAGGCTCTGGATAACATACCTGTCAATCATATAACTTTCTGCTTAACAAGGGGAAAGCTGTTTCTGTTCATACAGGTAAGTTTAAATGAAAATGTAGTTTCTTTTATTAATTTGAAGTACTAGTTTCTCATGGACAACTGGGAGTGGATCCAGCTGAGCCTGTTTGCATTCAAAGGCCACATTCAGCAGAGGCCACAGTTTCTGCCAGAATGACAACTAAAAAGAAATAAATCAATGTAAAACTTGCATTGTGAGGACAGGGATAGTGTAAAATATTTCTACTTTGTGATTTGCAAGTTTGGAAGCAAGTGCACAGTGTTTGGTGTGTTCCTGGTGCTAATTCTTCTATTTTGGAGAAACATAATGCAAAATTTAGGAAGTCGAGGGTTGCTTTAAATAGAAATTGATTCATTGTGAAAGTTCCTTTAACACAAATATTATAGCTAGTCTATGTTTGCCTAGGTATATTACATAATTGGGGTGAAAGACTATTTTTGAAAACTACTAATTGGAAAGAAAAACAGATATCACGGAAGTCTAAAACATATGATTTTAAAACAGAGTAAGAAAATAAACTCATCCATCCAAAAATGTAAAGTGTACATGTTGGGACTGTGGAATGAACTCAGTGCTGGTTCAGAGCAGAAGGAGCTGAAGGGTGTGCTGCCCTCGCATTACCAGCGACTAAAGCAGCGACAATGGTGCAGGACACGCTTCTTGTCTGCATGGACATGTCTGGCACAGTCTCTCACCCGAGTGGGCATTTGGTGACTCTTTGCTGTTGGGACCGTGGGATGATCTCAGTGCTGGTTCAAAGCAATCAGAGCTGAAGGATGAGCTGCCTTCTCTCTCTCTCTCTCTCTCTCTCTCTCTCTCT
>NW_017731835.1:679582-681824 GCF_001890085.2 Hipposideros armiger | reverse complement strand
AAAGCATACTATTGGTATATTTTTGAATACATAAATACGAAATGCGTTCATTTGGCTTCTTAATTCCTTCTCTTTTCTCACAAGTTAGTATGATTCATGAAATCACTGTACTGAAATTGCAGCCTCAGTGTTTTTCCCCTTATGATTAATACCCATTATGTTGAAAATGGGATGTATAGCTTTCCTTTAAAGCTACAATAACCTTTTCATTGAGTAGGTGTTTAGGTAACACAATACAGGCAAGGGGTCCTTCTCAAGTTTTGGTTGTGTATATGTGTGTAGGGACACAGCACTGGACTGCAATGTTGTAGGTCAGAGCAGGACAGCAACTTGGGTATGTGTCCGCCGAATGCGGTTGGCAACGTCTCAAGGAATGAGATAGGAGATAGGAAAGGAGCAGTACGTGCACAGGCCGAGGGCAGATAGTAAAGATTAAGCAGAGGTCCAGACGGAACAAGGAGGCTCTCTATGGACTGATTGCTTACCCTCCACATCCGCTTATCACGCAAATGCAAAATAGGGCTTTGTTTGTCTCCCTCAATAGAAGGAAGATGCGAACGACCTTCGAGGTCTTTGCATTGGGCAAAGTCCCTCCACCCGCACGTCTCTGTACTTCTTTTCTTCGTTGGTCTCATTGTGGGTAGCTTCCCCACACATGTGGTCACAAATCAAATTTTATTCTGCCACAGGAATGTGAGACACAGTCCAGATGGATGAACCTGGAGAGCAGAGCACCATTTTTCCCCAACACCTTTTGTGTCATTCTATAACAATTCAATCACCAAATACGAAATTATTTTTTGTATTTGTATGGAGTAATTGCTAAAACTTTCCAGGCTGATGGTGGGAGCAAAGTAATTAAGATGGAAAATTCCACAGTTGGAGGATAGCAAATACTAAATTTGTCGTCGTGTGTCTCATCACACATTTGAATAGTTATTTGACATTTAAAAATCCCTGGCTGCAAAAATGTTGATGTAAATATTCCCAGTTTATATGAATATCAGCCTCCCAATTTTTCTAAGCATTACTTTATTTATCTTGCCTCTATTCTTTAGATTCTTTTGGTGGAATGTTTTAATTCCCCCCACCCAATCACTCCATCATTTGATGCCTGTGTACATATCGTCAACCTTTGTTAAGTTACAAGCAAACCCAAGTTTTTTGCTTCATCATGAATCACAAAATGATGTTTGTGGTTAAAGAGGATACTTGTTTACAATTCTTTTCAAGGCTGACTTAAAAGTTTTTATAAAATTATTAATTTACGCCTTCTAATTAACCTGGTAATAAAAGGATTTTTTTTAAAGTTGGTTTTTTTTTAAGTGAATTAATTACTTCATTCAATAAGTATTTATTGGGAAAGTACTGTGCATCAGGCACTTCTCTTAAGTACTAAAGGTAAGTATCCTTAGTGTGATAGGTGTCTTAAGTACATTGTTACTCTGGAGGAATATTTTATTAAAAATGATTCATGGGCCATCTATTTCAGCATCTCCTGATGGGATAATTAAAAAATGATGATTTCTGGGTCGCAGCTAAGGTCAAATGAATCATTTTACTGCCCATGGTTCCTAAGAATGTGCATTTTAGCAAACTCTCCAGGCGTTTCATGGTATAAGAAGAACATCTTTTGTTTTGGTTCTAAGATCATGTGATTTAGAAAAATAAGATAATATTAGCTTAGGGCCAGATTCTATATTAAAAGAAATGTGAGCTTTGGACCAATAGAAGGAATAGAACGTTTAAAGTTTCTGTTGCAGGCTCCACAAACAAAATACCAACTCTAGCATTTGATCATATTATCTCCCTTAGATATTGTTTCCTGTGAAAGGACTTTGGAGTTCACTCAGGTTTCTTCTGCAATTATTAATGGACATGAAGACTGCAAGTAAATTACAGCTAATAACCAATCCAGACTGAGTCATTATAGCTCACTAAAAGCCTTACTTAGGTGGAGCAATGGTTAAGTATTTGGTTAGATTATGTTTTCATAACTCGAATAATTTTTTAAAATTTCATCAATTAACACTTACTGAATATTTCAATTAAATTGATATTAACCCAGATAAGGTACTCTTTCATAGTCTCAAGGGAAGTTGACAGCTTTATAGGTTCTAACGTTCCTCCATGAGATAAAAATGACATTTTAAAGGAAGGGAATGCCAGTATTTGCATTAAAATGTTCTTTCCACGTAGTTAAATAAAATTAGCAATGTGCTCAGCGAAATATTCACCGATT
>NW_017731835.1:675659-678999 GCF_001890085.2 Hipposideros armiger | reverse complement strand
TGGCAATATTGTAGTTAGGTATTTATGCTGTCTAATCGCTTACCCTTCTCTCTCATCCCCACCCCCTCCCAACTAGCAGCCATCAGTTGTTCCTGATGTTCTCTTATTTTTAAGAAGCATTTTGTTCTCTTCACTTTAGAGGCCATTCTTTGATGATCTTTATTATTCAAGCTTTAAATGTTGTAAACTCCATAGAAAAACTTTCAGGTCTCTACTCATGTTTTTGTTTCTTTTTTCACTCTTTCTATTAGAACATACCTGTTTATTGGTTCACATACTCTCTTTGGTTGCTAAATCCCATTCTATCCTCTGAACTCCACAACTACCAGTTTATATCCATAAGAGTTTATCTCCAAAGCACCTGAAATGCAATATATTCCTATCTGAAGTATTGATTTAAATTATTGCAGTCTACTTATCTCTCTTTTCCATCCCCTTGGATCACATCATTATAATTGGATATTTACCTTAATTCAGTCCTTTTCCTAAACACAAAAATTCAATCCTACAGCAAGTCCTATTAAATTTGTCTTTAAAGTATATCTTAATTTTACCCACTTTTCTCCATCTCAGCTGTCACTACAAACATCTCTCTAGGACAATGACAGTCTTTTCTTAGCAGACACCCTTGCTTTCTACTTTGTTATTATTCTTTCTCCATAAAGAATGCCTAGAACTTTTGGAAAAATAAGTCAGAACAAATTATTCTCCAGCTAACAACTGGGGACAGGACTTCCAGAATGGTGTTGTGATATACTTGGAGAAGCAATTTAAGTTGGTCGAATTTAGTCAAAGATAGTCACTCAAGTATCTTGAATGAACAGTCACTCCTTATCAAAATCCTAGCTGTTTTCTGGGCCAAAATTGACAAGCTTTTTCTAAAATTCATCTGGAAATGCAAAGAATCCAGAATAGCAAAATAACCTTTTTCTGAAAGAAGAAAAATGGCAGATATATACTTGTCTATTTCAAGACATATGAAAACCTACAATAATAAAGACAAAAAGTGGCTGGCATAAGGGTAGACATATATAANCTTCCTAATGCCGTGACCCTTTAATACAGGTTCCTCATGTTGTGGTGACCCCCAACCATAAAATTATTTTCGTTGCTACTCTATAACTGTAATGTTGCTACTGTTATGAATCATAATGTAAATATCTGATATGCAAGATGTATTTTCATTGTTACAAATTGAACATAATTAAAATATAGTGATTAATCACAGAAACAATATGTAATTATATGATTTACCATTCTGTGCTTTTTTTTTACATACCTGTTACTATCACAAGGGGCAGGATTCACATCAACCACAGCGGAATATAAAAAGACTGATCAGCATCCAGATTAAGTTCTCATGGTACAGATATTTTTTTTGCAGTAGTTGATGATTTTACAGTACATGATTTTACATTTACCCAGTAATTATAATTCATGAAGTGGTGTTTTACCTCCAATACTGCTGCTTTCAACACAGCTGCTGCTTTCTACACAGTAGCTGCTCTCTACACATGTATGACTGCTCCGCATAAGTACATTATGGCGCCAACCCTGTCACATACACCTGTATTTGTTTGGGGTGTATGTGATGGGGTTGGTGCGATGATGTCATCATGCCGGGTACTCGTATGTGGGCGTATTTGCATGTGGGCAGACCCACCTGGAGATGGCTAGAGGAGCGGTGTCTCGGTTCCTAAGATCATTGAAAATATGTGTTTTCTGATGCTCTTAGGTGACCCCTGTGAAAGGGTCATTCGACCCCCAAAGGGGTCGCAATCCACAGGTTGAGAAGTGCTGACCTAGAACATACTATATACTTACACTAAGTATAGAAAGGGGTGGTAGATGAGGGTAAAAGAGATCAAATGTATGGTGATGGATGAAGAACTGATTCTGGGTGGTGAACACACAATGTGATATATAGATCATATACTATAGACCTGAAATCTATGTAACTTTACTAATAACCATCACCCCCATACATTTTAATAAAAAAAAAGACATAGCTCAAGTCTCTTAAAGTTTTCCGCAAACATGTTAGCCGACTTGCATTTGATATACACAGACTTGTTTGTAATTCTGGCAAGAAGATTAAACCAGTTCACACCTCTCTGTTACAACTTAGATAACAAGTTGAACTCAAGAGGATCATGAGCAATAAACACAAATAATCTTCCTATTACAGATACAAGCCAACAGAAGGTATACATTTACCAGGGAAAGAAAACGTGGAGGGGAGCAATGCTCTCCTTTAGAAGTCTACAAAAGACCATATTATGGATTCTTATACCCCCATTAAAGAGCAATAATAGTACATTGCATTTTGAGCAAATAATTTTCCCATATATAGGTAACTCAATAAAATACCAATGCAAACTATCACAGTGATATAGCGCAAATTTAAAATGCCTTATTTATTTTTCTAAGATAAATTGAATCATGTAACAACAGGTATTATTTTTCTAATGTGAATATGTTCGTAGAATCCTGAGTCAGGTATATTACCTGAAAAGCAGGTAGGTATCATTTGTTACTTCCAAGCAAAGACAGGAAGAGAAGATTGCAATTCCAGTGCATTAAAAAAGTTGATGTTCTATATAAAACAACACATTAATGATCTATAATAATATTTTTACCAGGCTGGTAGTTACCACTCAGTGGAACTAACACATTCCGTTCAATTGAATGGAGAAGATAAATCTAATTACAGTAAGGCTGGAATGATTTCCATTTGGAGGCAGGATTGTCAATGAATAGTCCAAACTTTTCAAATATGTGTTTGGGAATGATTTCTGTGAGCTTTTGAGTGGCTCCTGTTCCCAAATATCTCTGGTACTCTCAGTGTGGGTTCCACGAATGGTGCCTATATATCTGATTCTAATGCAGACTTTCAGGCCAATTTTGTCCCTAGGTAAGTAGACAACCTAAGTCAGCACCAAACTGGTTGTTCTTCAAATCCTGTTCTATTGCACAAACTGCATTTCTACGTGGTCTCCTAATTTCTTTATGACTAAAACCCCCTCTGTGTATTTTATTCCCTTGGTTTCAATAGATTTTATCCAAATACCCATTAAATGAGTTCCTACCCACGGGTAGCTTATATGCTGGAAAAAATGTATTACTGACATGATTGAAAAAAATCAGTGTAGCACCCTTACATTAGTTCCTATCTATAGCTCTTATGTCTGACTCAAGTAAACATATAAAACAATCATTTATACTCAAATACAGCACTTTAGCCAGAAGAGAGTTAAGCAATGGATTTAGGCAATGGGATACATGGCTGCATAACTTATTAGTACTTACTTAGCTAGACCTAAAATATATTTAAGAAAAA
>NW_017731835.1:666642-674009 GCF_001890085.2 Hipposideros armiger | reverse complement strand
TTAACAATAGCTAAGAACAAAATAGAATAATTATACTAATGTACTGTAATAAAAGTTATGTGAATGTGGTTTCTCTCTCAAAATATCTTATTGTACTGTGCTTACCCTCCTTCTTGTGATGCTGTGAGAGTATACAATAAAATGCCGTATTAAGTCAAGAACTTTCACCTTTTCACTTAGGGGAAGCACTTCATGGCTTTTCTTTGGCATATCTGAATTGCTGACATCACTACTCCTGCACTTTGGAGCTCTTATTAAGTAAAATAAGGGTTATTTGAACAACACAAGCACTTCTGTGGTACTGCCACAGTCATCTGATAATCAAGATGGCGGCTAAGTGACTAATAGGTGGGGAGCATATACACCGTGCATACACTGGACAAAGGGATGATTAATATCCCAGGTGAGATGGGATGGGTTTGCATGAGATTTCATCACACTGTTTGGAACAGAGCATAATTTAAAATGTATGAATTGTTTACTTCTGGAATTTTTCACTTAAAATTTTCAAATCACAGTGGACCTTTGGGTAACAGAAACTACAGAAAGCAAAATGGTGGATAAGGGCATACTACTGTACCAATGGTTTTATTTTAACTAATGTGATTTAGGAAGGTGAGGAAAACACTTTGTGTACAGTATGAGAGGTACTGTGATAAGGGCACACAGTGCTATAAAAGTACATAGAAGGAACCTTACCTATTATTGAAAGGGTCAAAGGAAAATTATAAAGCTTTTAGGTATCAATGGAGGGGATTGCTCTTCACAGCACTCACACGCACCATGTTCAGACGTCTGTTGTAAAGCAGATGTCACTCATCAAAGTAAATCATGAGGCTTGTGCAGAGAACTTTCCTTCCCAGATTAATCACACATATCCTGTTTGAAACTACCAGCCACTAAAATTGAGGGAAATTATGAAACATAAACATGGTATATGGGGTTCTCTGCAATAAAATATATAGCATCCATAACTTTCTCAACACAGGGTGGTGATATTGAACAACTGTACCTTATCCATGCTACTGCACAGACTACATTCTTATTTGTATCACTTTTTGATGAAAGTTAAAGCAATGTATTGAAAGACCTGATCTTCCGAAAGAGGCATTTAAAAATATATCTGAATAGTCTTTTGAAGAAAAAGTTCTCTTGTTCCTTGGAGTAAATAATAGAATCAAAATTCAGACAAAAGTCTATTGCATATTTTCTTGAATCAAATATGTTTTTCAGAGAATGGAGAAATAGTGTCCATCTTGTAAGGAAAAAGAAAATACTATGAATGCTTTCTTCACAATAAGTTTTATCTAGGGTGAATTAAAATTATCTACATAAAGTAAATGCAACATTCTACCCCTAGAACAGATCCGCAATTAATGGAAACATTTCTAGTGTATTAAATGTGTATTTATTTATAGCTTTGAATTTTGAAACCAAAATGACCTAGGCAAAGACATTCCAAGGTGCTTATTAAATCAGTCTTGAAGCTGATCCTGCCCTGATACTGTTCTGGTTTTGATATCCTAATACCCCTAATTGCTGCATGTCTGCCTTGTAACATAATTTCAAAGCTTTGAGTTTATATTATATTGCCTCTGTTGCATGATTAACTCATCTGAGAGCCTGAAAGTCCTGCGAATAAACCTCTTCTTTCAAACTGAATACTACTAATAGCTGCTCCTCAAATCACTTATTTTTTTGTCTTCTTGCATGAAATTCTTTATCTTATACTTGCTTGAACCATTTGGTTAATTATGTACACATTTTTATGTGGCAAATATCTACCATGTTCTATTGACTGTACCACCATGAATTTCCTGTCTGGACTGACATTTCATTCTTTAACCTATGTTGAAGATCAATCCTATTTATTTCATCATTATAATAACTGTCCCAAGGATCATTTCTAGGGTGCTCAATAATCTTTATGAGTTGGGGAAAGATATGAAAACTACCCACAATCAAGTCTCATGATTTTAAAACATTATTTGATTTGGACCATAATAATGGCATTTGAATTCTCATTTTCATGTGAAGGAAATATTTAAATCTATGCTTCATGTTCTCTAAGTGCTATTCTGGTTCTTTTTAATTTCAGACACTGAGTTGATAGGGCTCAAAGGAAAACAAAATGAATTTATCCATCGCTGAACACAATTAATTGTATATTGTCCTCTTTAGGAATAGAGTTAGATAAAATTACTTAATCACTATTTTTCAGGGGAAAATTATAAATAATTAACCACTCTGACTATGACTCTGATAAAAAAAAAAGTGAAATTCAGCACATTCAAGCAAATGACAATCAGATAAGGAAATTACTTACAAGGAATATTCCATTATTATAACTGAATTTACCCATATAGCAATACCTTTAAGTCAAGCCCTCTGGTTGAGGATACCTCTTTTTATTATAAAACTATATTATAATAAGAATGGGAGTCAAGTCTTGGTACATGCTTGCACAAAAAACTAAATATTTGCAAATATCTGTATTATTTATTAATACCTCTACTTTTCATTCTTCACATCTCAGAAAATTTAAAAATGGCAGTGAAACACTGCATTATAATCAAATCACTAAAACTGAAGCAGTTTGTACATCTGCAGAATATGGAGAATTAGAGAATTATTTGTGCAACCGTTTTTTTNTCCCAAGCCAGTTCTTAACCATTGCGCCACTCAGCCAGCCCATGACATACTTTAACACACACCTTCTCTCAACGATAGCTTCCACCCAACTGACTACACCAAATAAGTTGAAAGTTGTCACACACTGTTAGTAAGGTTCAATGTGCTACCTCCCGTATTGAAGATCTCTGCTTTTCTGTGGGAAGGCACTCGGCAGGGGTATTCACTGTGTTTTGTGATCACAACACAAAGGCTTCGTGTCACACATCACTTCTGGTACAGCAATTTCTGTCAAATAAAAACATTATGGTGTATCTTCATCCACCTTATTCACTGGATCTGGCACCGTGCGACTTCTGGCTCTTCCCCAAAGTCAAAATCACCATGAAAGGTAAACAGTTTGAATCAATTCAGGACATGGAGGCAGTCATGACAGAGCAACTAAAGATACTCACGAAACAGGAATTCCAGAACTATTTCAGAAAGTGGCAAGAATGATGGGATAAGTGTGTTCAAAGTGAGGGAGAGTATTTTGAGGGGGAATTAATGGCAATGTGTCTTTTACTCTTTTTTTTTTAATTTAAACATTCACCATATATTGGGATCACATCTTGTATATTCTAGCCTCTCTTTCAAATTCCGTGCAGAACTATTCCATGAAACCTCCAGACCTCTAAATCACCCGTTGCCTCCATCTTTATATCCTTTATATAGAAACTGTTTACATTGTAACTCTTTTAATCCATCTTCACTCCCCAATGATTGTCATTTTCTGGTGTGGAAAATCACTTTTTGTTTGACTCTTGATATTGCCATACTCCCTGGAAAATGTCTCCCTGGAATAGAGTAAAATTAAGATAGAGAAGACTTTGCACATAGTGCTCATCTAGAAGTGGCTAAGTCAAACATGACATTAAACTCCATCAATAGTGTAGTAATTCAACAAAGTTGGTACAGTTATATAATCAGTTATCATTAACAGATAAAGGGTACTACATTCATTAAAAAATATGTTTTTCTTTCTACTATTTAATAATTGCAAGCTATTCTTCCCAAAGAATAATATGTCTCTTTTATTTTTATCACCTTCAAAGACACTATTCTAAGATGTTTACGCAGGATTCATAGATTTTATTGAATTATTATGGGTCATCAGGACTATGCATCACATTGTAATGAAATACAGTTTCATAACTGTTATTTTGATCCTTTGTTCAAATGCACCTTTAATATGATGAATACCCTGGTTGGCACAATAAAGTTAACAACCGCTAAAATTTGAATAATACATAACTATGCACCATGCACTTTTCTAAGAGCTTAACCACATTAACTCATTTAATCCTCATAGCAATCCTATGAGTAATATTATCTCCATTTTACTAATGAGGACACTAAGGCATAGAGAGAACATGTAAATTTCAGATGTTAATTGACTGCAGAGTCAATCATGCCACTGAAGGCTTTCTGGATGTCCTGAAGCAGACTCAACCCAATACAGAAGCCAGATTCTTGTCTTTGCACAAGAAAGAATTCAAGAACAAGACGGATGCAGGAAAGTGCAGGGAGTTTATTGAAGTGAAAGTACACACTCAAGAAGGAAGTGTGGGTGAACTTGGAGGTTGAGTCACCAGAGAAAGTCCTGACCATGGGTTTTATCTCCCTTAAGGGCTGGAATTGGTGACATTCAGTTGTGTTCTCCTCCCCCTGGGCGGGACCTTCCATTTCCCACTTTTTCTTTTTTATTTGGTTCCCCTGGAACTGTCATGCATCAGGTGCATGATGGGGGTCTTGGTAACTGCAATGTAAATGAGATTGTAATGACACTAAAATTAGTTCAAGGTCAGGTCNATTACATTAGAAGTATGGCATTTTGAGGCATATTGCTTTAGATGTAGGAGGTCCTGAATGAAGACAAAAGTATAGATATTTATTTTAATTGAAAATTAAATTCATTTTAAGCCTGTTGGGTTATATAATTACAGTTATTCAAAGGTGATTTATTGGAAGTTTCATTTATACAACATGAAATATGAGAAAAGGAAAATAACTCATAAGGACCTTCTAAGTACCATTTAGAGAGCTCAGGACTTCATGGTCCCATAACTGTGGATTCTGTCAGAATATAACTGCTCAGTGGAGTGCTAACACAAAAATAACCTTTGTTTTATTCTATAATATAGCTCATCAACTGCCAAAATCCATGACTGACCTGGTGAGTAGCTAATTATTCAGTCATTTCATATTTTGTTTTAATTATTCTTCTATTATTATTCCATTTCTAAGCCTTTGATACATCCATGCTCTTCATTGTGTGATTAATTGGTTAAACCGTTAAACCCATAAAGATGAAGGCTGAACATCTGGAAATTACTTTGGGTAAAGAACCAAAATGTTATAAATCACAGAAGGACTGGGTATTGCTTTGTCCACTATATGATCACCCTGGCAAATATCAGTAAGTCGCTCCTGGGGACGCTTGGAGGAAATTCACAATATTTACTTAAGGCCACGTTGCTATGTTTTTTTGTTTTTGTTTTCCTGCTCAAAAAGACTCAACTTCCCCCCAGTCAAGGCATTCTAAATCTGTGAATTGGCTTGTACCTATGAACGGAGTAAGAAGCCATGAATCCATACCATAGTGAGTGAGTTAGGTTTTTGCCCACTTGATGTAAATATATTTTTGCTGTTGTATGTCAAGCAGCATATTACTAGTTGATCGATGGTCTGTTTCATTTCTAGCAGTACTGTGATTGATGAGCCAACACCATAGATACACACAGGCACAAACACTGACCACACTTCTTGTATGTGACTTATTGTGATAATTCTTCCTACCTTATCCCCAATGGTTAAGAGCTGTCACCTGCTTTTACTTTTCTATTATCTCCTTACTCTTAGTGAGATCAGGAAATTAAATTTCATGAAAGCATCCCCATAGGCATCCCTGGCCCACAAAAGATAGCCACCCCTAAACATTTCAAGGATGCTTATAGCTCTCTCACCAAAGCATTTCTTAATATCTTCTAAGTAGCGGCCTCTGATTCCTTCTGTTGGTATGGGAAGGGAATGCCTTAACAGGTTGCATATAACATTTTCTACTCCTCACGCTTTGAATTCTTTTCTTACAGCATTCCTAGGGGGTTCTGGCATTTTCACCTCATTAACTATAAGCCATTAAAGGTTTGATTTTAGTACTGATGCCACATCAAAAATAATACATTCAATCTTGAATTCTAGATTTGTGAAATTATGTCAATAAATTCAAACCAATACAGCATTATGTTTCACTTTTCTTGACTCAATGCCCTAGAATCCACTCTTATACATGCTTATAATAGTGTGACTGATAGAAATTGGGAAGCTTTTACAATTAGCTTGCCCATAGCCTCCAATAGCTGGCCTTGTAATTGTAGTTGCATGCCACAGATTATCAGTATTACCTGGCAAGGAGGCTATGTGTGCATCCTTCAAAAATATGAGCAATCCAATCCTAAAATACCAATATGAAGGTCTGTTTCCTGGGAGCACTCCTAGGTACTAATTGTTGTATCAATCAGTATCATATCAGGAAGACTTGGATTGGCTAATTTTAAATGAGTGCAATAAATAAAATATTAAAAAGTGATGGGCAGAGTCTACTAAAATCAACAGGAAAAATTCCGTACTCTTAGATGATTATGGTAGCTTTCATATCGAGAAGATGGTCATCCTCAATTCCTGCAATTCTGTGTGCTCCTGCTATCCTTCCCATTGACTGGAATATATGAGCATTTTCTCTCCCCTTGATTTTGGACCGGCTTAAGACTTATTTTGACCAGGAGAACATTGTCAAAGTGATGCTCATTTTTCAGACTAGCTCTGAAAAGGTCTGGCAGTTTCTGTTTTCACTCTTGCAGCCCTGAGCTGCCATCTAAGAAGCCTGGCTACTCTCCTAGAGAGAGAGGCCCATCTGGGTCTTGACCTTCCCAGACACCGCAGATAAAATCCCAGCTGACTTTTGCTGCACATGTTGCCTCAACCAACACCACATGGAGCAAAGATAAATTATCCAAAAATCCCTGACACAGTTGAACCATAAGGAAGGGAATGGTGGTGGTTGTGTGACATTACAAAGTTTCAGATTGGTGTGTCATTCTTCAGTAAATAACTGAAACAGTTAGTGTGAATGGGGCCCTGTACCAACCTCAGATCTGAAGGATATGCATTCTGTTTACCTTCTTGGCTGAGCATACAAGGTGTGATCAAACAATAGGCTGAATATTTAAATAATTAAAAAAATATATTATAGTAAAAGACACATTGCCATTAATCCTCTATCAGAATACTCCCCTCATTTCGAACACACTTATTCCATCATTCTTGCCACTTTCTGAAGCATTTCTGGAAGTCCCATTTCATGAGTGTCTTTAGTTGTGCTGTCATGGCTGCCTCAATGTCCTGAATCACTTTGACTTTAGGGAAGAGCCAGAAGTTGCATGGTGCCAGATCCCACCATGAATAAGGTGGATGAACACACACTGTAATGTTTTTATTTGACATAAATTGCCATATACCAGAAGTGATGTGTGACTCGGAGTGTTGTCATGATAGAGGATGATTTATGACATACTTTATTTTTTTTAATTTTTATTTTATTTTAAAGATTTTTATTGGAGAATTGGGGGGATGGGAACAGCGCTGGGGATTTGGGGGAAGGGGAACAGACAAGTTGCTGTCGTTTTGTTCTTCAGTCT
>NW_017731835.1:663687-665734 GCF_001890085.2 Hipposideros armiger | reverse complement strand
GAAAGCAGCTAGTCACAAAAGACCAAATGGTGTGATTGCAATTGAATGCCATGTCCATGATAGGAAAACTTATAGACACAAAGGGCAGATTAGTAGATCAGTGGAGGTCTAGGACTCAGGTGAGTGGTTGTGGGGTGAGTGACTGCTAATTGGCACAGGGTTTCTTTTTGGGGTAATGAATATGTTTTAAAATTAGAGTATTGTGATACTTTGACAACACATGACAAAATAATAATCATTGAATTGTACTTTTTAAATGAAAAGATTTTGTGTTACGTGAATGTTATCACAATAAAGCTGTTTTTAAATACATGTGTATACACACATGTATTATGACTTTGTTTCACTGAATTATGTGAGAAAAATTTTAATTGGCTATCAATATTAAAACAAATTCAAATTCTTACCTCCTTCCAAGATCTAAACAGCCTCCTTTAGAACCTTACCTCGTCTTTCTCATCTCTAGTTACCTATGCATCACTCATTTTCTCCAGCCACACTGGTATCTATTCATTTCTGAAAGTCACCCAACATTTGTGTATTTTTCCACATTAATACTATTGCACAGTCTATGTTTCCTGTTTTCAAATATCTTGACTCTTTATATTATTGTTTCCTTGGCACTGTTCAAATCCCAGCATGAATTTATCAAATCAGACAGGTTTTCTCTTACCATCCCATCACAATCAGTTTGTTCTGACCCTAGCTATCACAATATTGTCTTCATTATGCTACAGAGGATTGTTTAACTTTTTAATCTGTTTATTGTTAGTTTTCTTCCACTAGCACACTGGCATTATGAGTAAAATGATGATGTGATCTTCATTCACCTCTGTATTCAGTGTCTAGTGTTATATCTGACATGAAATAGGCTCAATTATGAATGGTTAAATCAATACAAATAAAACAATATATACTGCATAAGTGGCATCTACCTAGCACTTAAAATCTAATAGTGGGAAAAAAAATGTTGGGCTAAATGTCGGAATGAATAGTAACTCCACAGCCAGCAGTAACAGGATAAACAACTTTAGAAGAGGTTTTTTAAGTCCCATGTCCTTATTTTTCTCCACTCGGAAATAATGGCCCCAATACCTGGTCCACCTCCAATACAAGATGGATAAAAACTTCAAGTAAGATAAAAATATATGTTGGGCTTTTGTAAACCATAAAATCATGCCCAAATAAGACTGCTGTCACAACAATATACTGAAGCACTACAAAGCAATCCTAATAATTCTTCCTTGCTATCCATGGATTTCTTTCCTCTATCAGGAACTTCTTAGTCATAGATAACAATCTGGATCTCTTTCGTATTAATACTCTGCTTGAAAACTAAGGTTAACATTTGCTTTGCCATTGATTAGTTTTTAAGAACACAATTAACTTTTCAATAGATTATTCTATCCACCTATCTAGATTCAACATCAGAATTGAGGTAAGTCTTTTGGAAAATTCATGAGTATAGAACAATTTGACTTTAACAGTTATTGTGGCCATTCAGTTTTCTCTCACAAGTTCATGAAGATTTCTTTGTTCCTTCAATGCCCTAATTTAAAATGTCTGAATGGAAATGAAAATGATATACTTGTCACTCTTTAGAGTTACACCAAAAAAAAAAAGTTAACAGTCAACTTTCAAATATATTATGATACCCGATTTTTATGATAACTTTTATTCTCACTTTACAGATGATAACATTGAAGATCAAAAATTTTAACATTTTTGCCTGGGTTCAAAAATACAGTAAGTAGAGTACACAGGATTTGAACCCTAAATTTATTAGCTAGTTCATCGTCTATTATTAAAGAATTAAAACAGACTGATTTTCCTAGTTTAATCCCTTGCCACCTTTCTTTTTATTTTCTTTTGTCACTCTTCTCTGTCCCTTTTCCCCCTTTTTATTTTACTTCCCTGAAACTTAACTGGCATTAGACAGTTTACAGACAACTCATAAGTCTTTCAAAAATACAAATAACTGTTCTGACCGCTGCCAAAATAATACCATAGCAAAGATTCTGAACAAGAGACATGAAAAGCAAATGAT
>NW_017731835.1:639841-662446 GCF_001890085.2 Hipposideros armiger | reverse complement strand
TTTTTTTTAATTAAAATTTATTGGAGTGACACCACCAAGAGTCAGTTTTCCTTCCATCACTGTATATTTGATCTCTTTTACCCTCATCTACCACTCCCCTCCCTCCTTACCTTCTGGTAACCACTAAACTGTTGCCTGTGTCTGTGAGTTTTTGTTTCTTTCTTTGTTTTGTTCCTTCGTTGCTTTCAGTTTTATATCCCACATACCAGTGAAGTCATGTGGATCTTGGCTTTTTCTGTCTGACTTCTTTCGCTTAACATAATAATCTCAAGATCCATCCGTGTTGTCACAAATGGCATTATTTCATCTTTTCTTATGGCATAGTAGTAAAATTTCAATATAAAAATGTTCCCTGAAGCAAAATCTTTACAAATTATAAAAGTTTACAAATCTTATGTAAAAATGCAAAAGACGTGTGAGATTTACATGTTTATATATATTTATGAAACTCAAGGAAATAACTAAAAAAGTTAACCACACAGCTCATTATATTCATAAGCATAGTTGATAAATTAAACATTATTTGAAACATACCAATAGTTCTAATGCCCACTTAAAACAAATATCAGTATTAAAAAGCTGCAATTTCAACATGATAGAATAAAATTATGCATTATGTTGCATCTGGTAGCTATGTGAAACTGAACAATAAAAAATTATAAACAAGGATTATAAATATTGCATAGATAATCTGAAGCATATATTTTTTTAAAAATGTGTATTAATAATAACATCTTTTGTTAATTCATATAAGTTAAATAAAGTACCTAAAATCACAGAACCAATCAGTACCAGACTAAGGATTCCAGCACTGGTCTGTAACTTCCAAGGTCTGGGTGCTGGTGTGAGGAAGTCTTTTTGATTTCCATCTTAAAAGAAAAAGAAATCTAAATATGAATTTTAAAAATTATATTTAGCCTCATTTGTTTTTAGGATTTGAAATATAACCATGTCTTAGTCAGCTTTGGGTGCCATAACAAAATATCATAATGGATAGTTAAAACAACAGAAATTTCTTTCTCACAGTTCTAGAAGCTGGGGAGTCCAAGATGCCAGCTGATTTGGTGAGAGCTCTTTTCCTGGCTCACACAGCTGCCTTCTTTCTATGTGCTCACATACCTTTTCTTGGGAGCATATGCACATGTGGAGAAGGAGATCTCTCTCTCTCTCTCTCTCTCTCTCTCTCTCTCTCTCTCTCTCTCTCTCTCTTCTTATAAAGCCACCAATCCTGTTGGGTTAAGAACCATTCTATGACCTTATGTAATTATAATTAACTTCTAAAAGCCTTATCTCTAAATACAGTCATCTTGGTGGTTAGGAGTTTAACATATGGATGGGGGGGGGTCATTTAACCTATAGTAAAGCTCTTACTGACTCTTGTCACCTCAATATAATCTCTAAAATAATTCTGCTTGGGAGTCAGAGAAATTCCTGGAGAACATATGCATTATATCACAATTATAATTTTAGAAGATCTTACACTCTTCTTTTACCAGAAAATCAAACAAGGCTAAGTTTGTTATTTTTAGATAAAATTGACCTTTCAGTGCAAAATGAATTGGCACTCGATGGTCTCTTATGTAAAGCACAGTTTATAAGAGGGAAATGAAGTGATTAAGGAACACTTCAGAATTAGGACTTGGCCCATAATTATCCACAAGTCAAGACCAAAACTATGAATAATGAATATCATATAAGAGAGGTTAGAGATAACGCTGGAGGAAACTATGTCTGACTTAATTAACAATACCAAGATAAAGATTTTTCAATGGGAAAAAGATTGAATTTCTCATTTGCTGTATATATTTCCTTAATTTATCAAACAGTAGCTTCCTTGGCCAGTTTTTAGTTTGGCATTGTTTCATGAATCACTATTCATGCAGGTTAGTTATTGCTTTTGATTCAAGATAATGCAGCCATTGAAATTTGACCGTTGATTAACAGTGCTATTGGGATTTCAGCATTCTTGTCATTTGGAAATAAATCTGTGAACCTTTACACTTTAATTTACATGTATATAGCATTCAGGTCCTCATGGATTCTCATACCACTCTCAGTTTCCCTAAGTGAATAATACAGTGATCAGTTCATTGATTTCTAAAATGTTTCATAAAGTAGAATTTCTCATTTAAAATTGAAGGTTAGTGTGAGCCACAGAAATGGATTGCCTCTCAATATTCTGTGCTTATAAGACCCTGAGAGAAGTCATCTAAAAGTGTATTGCTGCTCTTCCCTGTATAAGGTATATTTCTCCATTTGGGATATAATTGTAGATATTCTCATCTAAAGTCCATTAGAATTACTCACCCAATTTGAAAATGAACTTTTACCGTCTTATCTTATGGTGAATTTTTTTTACACAAGGAAGCATGTATCTATTATTTAGCTTATGGAATTCAATTTCATTTGGGATATCGACATTAAAATAATTAAACTTCTCGATGAAGTACACTAGCAGATAATCAATATCATTATTTTGCCTTTTCAAACAGATAATCAATATCATTATTTTGCATTTTCAAAAGCACTCAGGTCATCCCTACCAAATCAAATAGAAGAGTATGTATTGATACAATTGAGACAAGTCTCTGTTTATTGCCAGTGAGAAAATGAATATTTTTAAAGTCAATTATTTGACTAAAACAGAAGTATGGTTAAGGCTGTTTTCTAAGGTACATCTATCTTATAATGATTTATTTTATAACAATATACATAGCTTAATGTTGATATTAGGAGCATTAAAACTCTACATATATCTTTTTTAAATATTTATTTTCCAACTAAAACATTTATTAACAACTACTTCTCACTAAACACGAGCTACAGGCAAAATGAGAGTTTTGCAATTCGCCCACATAGAATTTTCATGACCCATGGACAAAAATGAAAATATTCTTCTTCCACTTTCTTAACTGGAAAGTTCTAAGTGGCTTTAATTTATGAGTTTGGAAGCTAATTGTCTCTGGCTTAGAACTAGGAATGGAAAATATTAACTGTAATATAAATTTTAAGGGAAAAATAATCAAACAATTTAAAATACTGGTGAGATAAATGTTTTTCTCTGAAAAATTCCCACATGTGTTTCAAGGCCAATTTGTGGCAAATATTTATTCAAAAGTTAATTTTAGGCACTAACTGTGCATACTGAAATATGCAGAATAATATCCAAGTTTTAACATAACTATAATAGATTACCACTTTTAGTAATCATTTATTATTTTAAAGATAATCAATATGGAGCTAATAAATAAAATATAATAGTTTGTCCATTGTTACATAGTACAACAATAGTAGTATGTCATATTGCTTTATACTTGTATTTCTAACTCCTGTGTCCTGAATGCTGGAGTTTAAATAAGGCTCTATTAGCCATCGTCAAATAATCAGAAAAAGACATTCAGCCCCTATACTTAACTTCATTTGTTTAAATAGTTATAAATTTTAATTGAGAGCTGTAGGTATTTGCTATATTGAGCTTTCTAGCATCAGTAAATCTAGCATGCATGCATAAAGTGTAAACATGTAAATTAACAAAATCTAACAATACCCCCGCTGTCCAAACAAGACCATTTCGGAACAATTTGTAAAGTTTGAGATATTTTTATATAACATTTTATTAATCCTTTTTTAAGTGATTAGATTGGAAACTTAGAATGCTAGTATTTATGTATTATTGGAGAAATAAACTAAATTATTATGAATGTTTATTTAGCCAGAATGCATTGCTTACCCACAGCTCTTTTTCTGTATCAAGCAATATCTCCGCTTTGCTTATTTAAATGTCATTTTACTACAAGGTAGCTTGTATACTTAGAAAATTATCATTTACTTAGTACTTTTTTTGGAAAAAATGTACATGGGGTAGATAATTAGGGTTATCATAGATACATAAGATGCAATAATTGGACTTTAGTACATTAGAATGGGTGAAGTTGTAAGGAAGTTCAAAATTTGTCTCCATTTATTTCC
The DNA here is from genome assembly GCF_001890085.2 of Hipposideros armiger. Taxonomy (NCBI): domain Eukaryota; kingdom Metazoa; phylum Chordata; class Mammalia; order Chiroptera; family Hipposideridae; genus Hipposideros; species Hipposideros armiger. The sequence goes on along the minus strand of NW_017731835.1, from coordinate 658,477 downwards.
TGCACAAATATGTAAACATCACTTTAAATTTGTACATTAGCCTAAAGTATTTGATGAATATCTCTATCTGATAAATTCAATACATTTATGTAAGGAAAATTTCTTTTACATTATAAATTCTGCTGCAAACATGATTGAGAAATATTGTCATTTGGAAATAAACCTGTGAACCTTTACACAGTTTCACTGACAACCCAGCGTAGAACCCACTGAGTCTGTATACGGATAGAGCACATAGGAGTCTGGAAATTCCCCATTTAATTTGCATTCAAAGTGATTTCAAATGCAATTTCATAGTAACATGTGATAACACATTTGCCAAAATGCCTTTCAATCTGTTTCAACAGATGTTGAAAGAGCTGTTTCTAGTTTTATAACCACCAAAATATGTGTGTGTGTGGGGGGGGAGGTGAGAATAATTTTATTATTTTTATTATCATGGCTTGAAAAAAAAGGAGAAAATATGTATCAGAGACTGTACAGATTTGGCACTACTCTCAAATATTCACTGAACTTCAAAAAGGTGCCGGTGTCATTGTTAATACAAAGTGATGGATATTCTAAACAAAACAGCTCTATCTGGCTGTGAGTTATATTTTTGTTGAGCATCTACATGTCTGTATTTTATTATACTCCAAACCAAATTACATGATATTATTTTGGAAACTCTACTTTTCCATATTTTAAAATGTTTTGAAATACTTCTACTTGTCCTTGGAACAGAGAACTTTTCTAAGAATATCATCAACTTTATACCCCAAACAGCATCTTTAAAAAAGATTCTTAAATGGCATTGTGAAAATTAAAAACCAAAACAAAAACTGAGATGACAAAGTCAACATTGGAAAACGCTTGTGCATAACGAGCAACATAGTTCTAAAAGTCAAGTCACTCAGCCTGTGCTAATAAGAAAAATCCTTTCGATGAACTATTTAATTGGGTTTAACGAGCCTGTTTATAGCTAATCCTGAATGCACTAATAGGAAACTGAAGGCCTATACTCTATGTTGGTTTTGCTCCCTTTAGATCTTGCTCATAATTACAGTTTGGTCTTTAATTATTCTGCTTCTCATTTTCAATTTATGATTAAGACCAACAGCATGCCCTGGAGACTGAAAGTGCTGAGGTAGTCAGGAATAAAACAGAGGACAGTGATTCCTCTAGCCTATTGGTCCAGGTGGCAAAAACAGATTCTTATTCTGTCTTGTTTTTGAACAAGTTGTTCCAGAATAAAAATGAACAACGTATTATTCAAGGAAACCAGTGGACATCTTTCCAAATGCAGGCAAGAGCAATATCTTGATAACATTATAAATAGACTTTACTGTAAGGCTAGCAATGAAGAAGCTCAATGAATCCTGTGTCCATAATGCTGTCTAGTCCCGACTCTATAACTTCCTGGCTTCACGAGTTTGGAAAAGTTTCTAAAAATGCCTACGTTTTAGTCACCGCACACTTAAGAATGACATAATGTAGTATGGAGCACAAGCGTTGTTTTGTTGGTTAACTGAATATGTGCAAAGCATTTTGAACAGGACCTGGCATATTGTAAGCACTCAAATTTATGTAAGGCATTACTGTTGTTATTGTCTAAAATACTTTTGGTTTTATTCAGATCTTGCTAATTTCAAATGGGAGACATTTCCAGTTGACTTTAACACCATCCCCCAGAAAGAACACAGAATTATACAATCCAATAATTTTAAGGGTAAAATGGAGAAGTTTATGGAGAAGATAAAATAATGCTTATAACTTTGAGCTATTTTTTTAATGTAACAGAAAACATGTTCATTGAAATAACCACTTGAATTCATGGCATGCTTTATAAACTGCCTTCACATCCTGAACTAGAAATACATCTCTAAACTCTGCTTCAAACAAACATCAGTTAATTTTGACAAAAAAGAAGTGGAAAAACCCCAAACAAAAGTATTAAAATGTAATTAGACTCTAAGAGTAGTGCATATGCTTGATTCTGCAGTGATATGAATAATGAAATAGATTTAAGTGATTAACAGGACATCATAAAGTAGTGAAGATAAAGCCAGAATCCATTGAGCAGATGATGTCATTTTAATATCAATCAGGGCAAACAGAAAAAGCCAGGGCATGTTATTGGGACATTTTTGAGTCATTTATTTTATCAGGTGGTCTAAAGGAATAAAATACTGGCTATTACTTATTCTATGGAAAAGACTCATATGGGCCCCTTTGATTTCGTAAATTACATTCCTCATGGAATTTGCAAGCTTTCTCTGGTACTCTTTATGTGTTTGGATCAGTTCAACGTGTAAATTATGAATCTTTCTAAGCCCTGATTTTTAAAAAATGTATATCTAGCTATGCTGTTTTTCCTGATGTCCTAATGCCCAGATGGAAGTAATCTTTCCCTTATCTAAATTCTTATACCATTATATCCATAAACCTTTCATGCCTTTCATTATTATAGTCTAGAGATTTGTGTAACATTGTTTGTAACCAGAACACCACTAGTACTCATAACCTTTGATAGGAATGTGGCCTGACAAACTCAGTTAACCCAGATTTAGTTGGCATATGACCCCATCCTGAACACTGCTGAGCCTCAACTTTGTCTTAGAAAAGGCCCTAAGAACTTTTGGAGTCCTCATCCTGAGTCATTGTGGTACCAAAAAACACAGCTGTTTAACAGCAAATGGTGGTGAGAATCTTTATTTTTTTATCGCATATTATAGGAAGGATAGTCATAATAGGTCATATATTCCTTAATTTATTACAAAATTTAGTAAAAATGATTGCTTCAATTTTTACATGTAGCCATCCTTCCCCAATCTCAGGAACATTATGAATTGCTCGTATTTATTGAGAACTCTATCTTGCCATACGCCAAAAACTGTTCTCAGTTGTTTTCCATGGATTATCTTGTTTACTCCAAATCCACACCCTTAAAATAAGCTCTATTATTTTCACTCCTTGCCCATTTTCATAAATGGAGAAACCAAGCCTTAGAAGGGTGGAGCGGTCTACCCCAGGTAACGTCCTTTCAGGTGGCCTGGCTCCTGAGCCTGCTGTCTTTACTCCTGGAAGGAAGGATGAAGGGGGCTGACCTGGGAGAAGATTGGAGTATCAGTCACTCTACTTACAATCTTTTTTCCCCTCTGCTAACCACGCTTACGTTACTAGGTCCATCATCATGGTCAGTTTTATTCCATTCGATGTCATCTTAAGCACCCAAAAATTGCAAATAGAGACATTACTAATGGTGGTCCATTTTTTATCCAGAACTCCAAACATTTATGACTGATTTAGAACCAGATAAGAATTCCTCTAAGTAAGGGGTTGGCAAAAAATCTATGTGAATGAGCAAATAGTAAACATTTTAGGATTTTCAGGCCATGAAATCCTGGTGGAAATTATTCAACTCTGCAGTTGTAGCACAAGAATAGTCACAGATAATAAGTAAATCAGGGCCTGACCCAGAATAGGGTGAGCTAAGTGTGAGGGACCTAGAACATACAATTTAAGGAGGCAGTCATTTTCAGGGTCATTTGAGCGCAAGATCCTGAATGTGCCTCTTTAAATTTTGTGCCTTGGGAGTCTTACTTGCTTCATCCTAGTCCCTTTCTTGAGTATAGAAATGGGTGCAGCTGTATCCCAATAAAACTTTATTTACAAAAAGAAGTGCCCAAGACTAGATTCAGCCTTCAAGTGGTGGTTTGCAGGCCTCTGCACTATATGTACCTAAGTTCTCATAGTTTCTGAAAGGCTACTTACTCATTCCTCAAATACAGGATTCACACCTGAGTCACCTAATATTCCTTAGATTGTTTAGAAGAGCATTCGAAACATGACAGAAAATCAATCAATACAAATAAAAGATGTGTCTTTACAAAGGGCAAACCATCTGAGCTTGTTCAGAGCTTGTTTGGCTCTAAATAATTAACAGAAAAACAAGGAACTCTAAGTTAGAAATCCAAGTCGGACAAATAAATTTGGGGTGAGAAACGAATGTGTTGCTTTCTATATCTTATAGAGTAATGGACTTACTATTTGCTTAGAGGATATTGGAGGTGTGTGTGTGGGGGGGGGCAAGAGACAATTAAGCATTTGGATTTTAGACAAAAACTAGAAAGAAGAGCAAAGGGCCTGGATTTCAAAGAGAAGTGGATTGGAGGAAAACATGGCAACAACTAGCACAATAAAAAAAGCTAAACGTTAGAAATTGTAATCAGAATTCCAGGCAGCCAGAGTTCAATTGCTTTCCACAATATCACTATTCCATACTAAGGGAGGGGCTTCAAACTTGACCCTACACTTGGTCTACCCCAGGCCTGACCCATTGCCGCATATATTTGTCAGGTTAAGGAGCAGTCTTACAAAGAATTTGTAAAACATTTTCTTCCATTGAAGTGAAAACATAAAATGGATAAAGTCCATTGAGATATTTGGCCCCTAAAACAAAGTGATTACACATCATTACTGGTGTCTGTCACGAGTAGCTACAGGAGATAGTGTGATCGAAGGGCAGCAGAGGTAGAAAATAGCTTCTCAGGTACCACCACAAAATAAGATCTGAAGGAAATGGAAGATGATCTGAAGCATTGGCATGTTATATGTTACCACTTATGTGGAAGCATCTCAGGAATTTAGGGAAATAACTGGTGGGGTAGATCATCAGGAGACTTGTATTTTCTATGAGCATCTGAGATCAAGAACCAAGAACCGTGGGTTTCATGATGATCAAAATACTTACTTAAAACCCTTCATATGTATCAATTAAAAGTGTCAAATATTTTTAAACTGTGTGAAATTTTTAAAAATCCCTTCCTTTACTCTCATACAATAAAACATAGAAAATGACAGATTAAAATGTATTAAATGTTATTTTCAGTAGACTTTGTGTATTTACCATTCTCCATCTATAATTGACATCATTGGATACTGGGGGCCCGTGCATTCTTTAAGTAACCTGATTTTTAAGGGCATCAGAACAATCTTCAGAAATTTAAAGGATATGAAAAATTTTAGAGTGCTACCCACTGGCTAGTGTATCACCTACAATAGCTCCAGGTGGAAAATGTAACAAGGTAAAAGTTGCCCCAAAAAATATCCTCAGTAAGTCTTTACAGTTTGAATAAGCATAAAAGTTAAATCTCACTTGCTATAAAGAAGTTTTTTTTCTTAAATTATGCCACTGGACACTGTCTATTTAGTTTGCTGAACAGTACAGCTAGTTCTGAGAGAAAATAATCAGAAGAGGATATCTGTACTGTAACTGGCGTGTACTTTCATATACTAATCGGCTATAATAAAGAAACTATAATTCTTCTTTTCAGTACATCTGCTCATTTATTCTCACAACCACAATAAACTTGGATATTGGAATCACTAGATTCTCTTCATTTTGAATCCTTGGAAGACAGTAACACAGAGTTTGCCAATACCATTTGACAACTAAATAATAGTATATTTGAAGTTAGATATGCAAGTCATGAAATTAGTCTTATGCATTGGGTGTATGTTCTAATTCAACCTGAAAAACCCAAGTCAGAGTCAGGATTACCTTGGGTGCTCTCACCTAGAATGTGAATTAGACCCAGTAGGTAACTTTAACTGAACCAAGCGAGCAATCTGACCAATCCCCATTAGCTGAGCCCTAATGGTAATATGCTGAATTTGGAGGAAATCTCTTACGGCATTCTGTCAGAAAGGAAAAAGGGTGATCAAGAAGTCATCTCACAAAAATAAATATGCAGAGGTAAGGTGGATTTTGCTGTGTCCTAAAAATCTGTTTTCTATTTCTCCTTTCAGAGCTGACTCCTTCACCCACAGAAAACACATCCCTGCTTTATCAAATTACATTGCGCACTGTCTGCCATTTCAGCAACTGCTTAAGTTTCATGTCACTCTTTGACTGGCTGAGAGAGGGTCAAAAAGTGGTTCATCACATGCTCAGCACACTCTGTGCTTTCTTCTTTTTTTTATTTACTCATATAATGGTTTGTATATTATGAGGAGACTCAAGTGACCCCATGCAGAACAAGATAACCAGTTATCTTATTATATCAAAGAGGACGTCTTGGATGCCTAGCTAAGGGATTTGGGAAAGTTTATTACAAATTTGTATTCCTGTTTTTTCTAATAGGCTTAAAAAAACTGGACTCTTTCATAATTCTCCTTTTGCCCTTATTTCTCTACTCATTTAACTGGTGTAAATGTATAGTGTTGGAAAACTCAAATTGGGTCATAGCCCATAGGAGCCCAAGTTCAGAATCTTTTTTTTTCTTTTTCTTTTATATCACCTATGTTTTATGATGGGTATAAGAGAATTGATAAATGGGTCTCTTCCTGGAATGGTAGATAGCACAATACAATCTTTCTTTTTTCTTTTTTCTTTCTTTTCTTTATTTCTTTTATCACCTTATGTATCAGAAGTCACAGCAAAAAGTAGAATACATATCATAATTATCTGAAAAAAATGACCACTTATAAAATCTGGTACTACAATTATAACATGGTTATAAGATTTTCACAGGTACAAAATAAAAATTCTAACAATTGCCTCATTAATCAGAGTTGCTCCATGGCATCAATTCTCTTTAACTCTACTCAAGTGTCATTTCTGTGAGGAAGCCAGTTGACTGACTATACAACATGAGTTGTGGGACCTCATGCCCAGCTCCTGTCCGTAAGCCAATCCAGAAAGCCATCAGAGATTCAGAGGGGACTTTGCAGTCTGGTGCAAAGGAGGGATGTAGATTGATTGCAGATCTATAACTGACTCCATCCATCATGATCTTAGGTCGCAACAAGCTTGCCGCATTCCAATTTTTTTTTATCTTGAAACATAAATTAAGATTTCTGTTTTTTTCAGAAATCCTTGAGGATTCAGTAAATCAAAATATTTTGTGGGATGGAGGATACAGTAAGTCAAATGTATTTTATGGAAATAAAATATGCAAAAGAATGTGTATAGGAGTAAATGAGGGCAGGACCTTGAGGAAGAGATTCTTACTACTTTTTAAGTGGTTGGTTTTTATATGAGCACATAAATTAATGAATCTTAGCATTTGTTCTATGGAAAATTCAATTTCAAGTCCACTGAGGGTGATTTATTCATTCATTATGTATTTATTGAACACCTATTTGCCAAGAGCTAGAGATTCAAACATGAGCAGAAACCAGGATCACTCTGTGCTTCAGGAAGCTAATGACCCTGAGTGAGGAAAAAAAAATCCAATAAACAAAAGAAAAGAGCATCATAAATTGAAAAAAAGGTACCTGTGTTGTGAGATTATCTAACAGAGAATTTTACCTCACTGATGAATAAGTCATACTTGGTAGAAAAAATGACATTTGGATTGAAATATAAAGGACATTCAAAGGATGCATTGGATATTGAGGAAAAGAGCATTTTAGGCAGAGGGAACAGCATGTAGTAAGAGAGAACAAGGCATGTGTGAGGAAATGAATGCAGGCTAGAAAAGATGTTATACAGGGAATGGAGGCATGGTGAAAGATGACGATTGAGAGGTAGGTAGGGGCCACGCCTGCAAGTTCCTTTGGGCGGTGTTCATATCTTCCTGTTTACAGCAAAAACAGTAAAAAGACACTGAGTTTTGTAAGTATTGATGAATGTAGAGCAGGAGATAGGGATGGACATGTCAGCTTTGTATTTGGAAATGATCACTCTATTCACACAAATAACAATTTAATATTGGGACAAGGAAACATGATTTCTAGGTGTCTGATTTATGAAAATGGTTGTACACCCATTCTGTGCAATTGATATTGGGGATTCTGGGATGGAAAGGTATTGGGATGTTGGGCTGTGACAAGAAATAGAGACACAACAATAAGAAGACAAAAGGACACCTACGGGAAATGTGGTGTTAACAAAGTAATATCATACAGCACTCCCCAATCTTCTTTAACACAAACCCCATATGAAACACTTTATTATTTGTATCTTCAGTAAAAAATTAAATAAGGTTAAGAAGTGTTACACAGTCAGATTTAAAATCTGGAAATAGTGATCCTATATTTTTAAATAATATATAGCTCCATCTGGATTTTGAGTGTAGGATGCTAAAAGACTGTACATAAAATAATTAAGTCTCCGGGCCTGATGAGTGGCACATTGGTTAACAGCTGGCTTGGGACGCCAGGTCTGTGCAGCAGGGCCCTGGTTCAGATCCCACATGAGGGCCAGTGACACTGCCCTCTACAGCTAAGATGGTGAACAACGGCTCAACCTGGAGCTGGACTGCTGTGAGTTGCCAGCAACGCGTAGGCTGCAGTGGAGTGGCGGTGGGCTGCAGTAAGCTATTGTGTGTGAGCGGCTGGCAGCTGGTGTGTGCTGCCAAGAGCCGCCGTGAGCGGCCATCCAGAGGCTGGCAACCGACCTGCCTCACCCAGGAAGAGCACAATGATAATACCAACATGGGCCAGTGAAGCGACGTCCTCCACAACTAGACTGAAGAACAAAAGGACAGCAACTTGTCTGTCCCCTTCCCCTGACTCCCAGCGCTGTTCCCCTCCCCCTATTCCCCAATAAAATCTTTTAAAAAAATAAAATGAAATAAAATAATACCTGAAATTCGAGCTGGAGGGAGTAAATGCTCCTTAATATCTATATCTATATCTATCTATCTATCTATCTATCTATCTATCTATCTATCTATCTATCTATATTTTAAGTCCTGCTGCTAATATCCTATATATTGATACAGAATTACCTTATCTCCAGATTTATTAACATATATGCCTCCCCAGTGTGGAAACCTGACAATGATTTTACTAGATCTTTGAGAGTAAAGCAATGGAATGTCGTAGAACCTTTAGCCTTTACATTCCTTCTGTAATAGTGCTTTTATGTTCTCTTGCTAGCTTTCTAATCATATGCATCACCATCTCTCACCTAGAAGGCTGAAAATATTTCTTTGCCAGTCTCTACTATTTACCCGTTGCCTCTCTCAAACCCTTTCTCTTCTGACCTACCAGTTATCGTTTCAAAACACAAATGTCTCCCCTATTTAAAACCCTTCAGGGCCCCTTATGTAATGATTATAATAATTCAAATTCTTCTCTAAGCAATTTTCTTATGGTCCTGATGTAATCATAACTAGTTCCTCCTTTCACTCTTAAAAATGCAGCAATAAATATATGTTTCCAATCTAGCCTTAGGTTTTTGCAGTTTGGCCTCTGCTTGCATCACCATCCTTATCTCTTACCCCTTTTGCTCTTGCTGCATCCACGCACTGGATTTAACATGTCTCACATGCTCCTTGCTTTTTCAGGATGCTTGGCTATCCTTTTTCTCTTGTCTTCTGTGTCCTAGTATCTACCTCTGATGACTCTTATTAGTGAACTTAAACAGTACTCAAGCTTTAAATATTAAATCAATAATTAATATTTAAATAAAGCAATATAAAATAAAATAAACAAAAAATAGAAGAATAATAAGAAATAATTCTTGACCTATCACATGTTTACTATATTTGATAAAAATCTGGCTATGGACTAAAATCAGATGCGCCTGACATGAATTCCATAGTTCTCAGTATGGAACTTATATTTAAATAGTAAATTGCACAAATTGTCCTTTAATGAGTTTTCCTCAGGCAGAATATAAACTCTATGAGATCAGAACTAAGTCTGTCTTATTTCATATTTGTCTTCCTTTATAGAACATAGGCTCCTTGAGGGCAGGGATTGTCATCTCTGAGTTTCATTCTGAGTCAGGAAATATTGGTGATCTAATTTTCCATTTAGGAAAAAAAAAGATGGGATTATATACTAGGCAGTTCCCAGAGTACGACACACGGTGGTGTAAAATGGGCAAGTTTTGCTGATGTAGTTACAAAACAAAGCTTAACAGAGTCTGTATTGAGGTCCAGCAAAATGGTGTTGAGCAACTTTTCAGGTGAACAGCAGTTGAAAAAAACGGATAATCATCAGATAAGGGAAACCAATACTGCCTACAGATATCATTGTCTGAATGAAATTGATGAAACGCATTATTGAATGGAGGTCTGGAAGGTCCCTCTAAATTGCAGTGCATTGGAGAGCAGTCAGAATCAGGGAAGGACATGTTCCTAACCAAAGGTTTGTGCCCACCCCATTTCTTCAATCTTAGCCGAAGTTGACATTTAATTCATTTTCAATTGGCATAAATTGATAACTTCCTTTCTGTAAACTTGTTTGTATGTGTTTGAATCCATAAAGTAATTTTCTATCTAGTAATGGGTTCGACTGGAGGAGTAATTGATAGGAGCTCTAAGGCAAGATATAATACAAAATGGAAAAGGTATTATACTTCATTAAGGTGAGTTGTCAAATACTTAAAAGTGCTTATATTTCAGAAATAGAAAACCTGATTATAAAAAAGGTTTTAATGATATATAACAAACTATTCTGAGCATCTCTTTAAAGTAAATGTTACGCTATCCAATAGGTATCATACCAAAAATTAGTTACTTTTAAAATTTTGAATACAACTCTATTCCCAACAGCATCTGCAATTCAAACTTATGTTTGCCTAAGTAAACCGGAAGCAGAAGCTGGGACATATGGCAGCAAAATTAAATATTTGTAATTAGAAGACATAAGCTTGTAAAGCTACACACACACACATACACACACACACACACACACAAAATGAGATAAATTAAATGGTCTTTCTATAGTTTCTTTAAACTACATTATCTTTTATAAATACATGATTCTGAAAGATAGACTAAATCTTGATTTTTAGTTGAAATGCAGAAATTTCCTATTGCTTTGACAAAAGTTGTATTTCTATGAAAGAAATGATTATTGAAATGTATGAATAGGTTTTAAATTTTCAGGGATGAAATGGACAGTAAAACATAAAATATAAACAAAAATGATTATAATCTCTTTGATAAAACTCAAACCTTTGGAAAATAAATTTAAACCATGAATCTCTATATTTGCCAATAAACAGTCTTTGGATAGTTTTTTCTTCTCTAAATAGTTTGAGAAACTTATCCACTTTGATGACTTCAAATTTACTTCTATATGTACATATATTATATTTAATATATATTACTTTATTAAATGTTAAATATTATATTAAATATATAATATATATTAAATATTACATATCTGTGTGTATATATACACAGACTAGATAGATAGATAGATAGATAGATAGATAGATAGATAGATAGATAGATAGCTATAGATAGATAGATGTATATATCTGCTCCAAACGTTATCTACAAATGCCAACTAATGATCACTGCAGATTTTTTGCTGTATCTTAGTGGCACAATATGTTAATCATTATCTTCCTCCCTTTCTAACTTTCCTATTCCTATTAAACATAATAGTCACTTGAGGTCAAAATCCTACTTTTTTAAAAGCTTGCTCATAATTAAATTTATCCTCTTGCCTAATGAACTGGTTACATTAGATGCTACTTATATTAACACTCTCTGAAGCAAGGCGAGTTACAAATAGGTAAAAAAGCTAATTTACTAATAAATAAAAATGAAACCCATTGTTATAACTTAATAAATAGGAATAAAAGATTTTTGTAACTATATTATCTTGATTAATCCTTTGTAGTGACCTGAATCTATCAATTTCGTTCTTGTCACTCACACTTGCTTCACTCTAATTCAGAGCTTCACACCTCAAACACTCGAATCAAATCCTCAGCTCCTTTCTAAATCACACTCCATACCACCAACCACATGTTCATCTCACCACAAAAGCAATCAAGCAAGCAAACAAACAAAAACCAAAGCACCTTAATACAATAGCAACAAAAACTGTCTTTTGGTCTCTACCAAGTATCCAGCAATTGAGCATCTTGCTAATTCTAATTCCTAATTCATTTTTTGACTTGATACTGCAGTCACACTCACAGTTGGACAATTAACTGAGCTCTTATTTTCTTGCTCTTGAGTCTTCATATCTTCTGTTCACTCTGCCAGGAGCATTTTTCTCTCCCTCTCTCAACCATCAACACACTAAGTAATATTCATTCTTCGATCCTCACATTAGAGGTGGATTTTTCTTCACATCCTCCTAGAAACAGTTACTGATTCAAGTCAGTACCACTCTGTGTTTCAGTATACTTAATTTGTCACTTTTTTCCTACAATACACTCCATTTAAACTAATCAAGTGTGCTAATTAAGGTTTTTTATCTCACTATCACATTACATATATATGCGGAATTCACTCTTGAAATTATATTGAATGACAGACATTATCCAGCTTGCTGTCCTACCAGTTGATTTTCTGCTGATGCTTTTCACTTGATTCAGACTTTTCTACCTGTCCTTCGTACCTTTTTCCCCATATGTACTGTAGAAAAATATTTATCATTTAAACACTTCCCTAACTTCTCTATCCCTCAAAAATTATATCTTTACTTGGATTCAGAATCAAATTATCTCTTGCTTGAACTTTTCTATTGATCACAATATGATGATAACCACTGTTATTTACTTAGGAGTTTTAAGTATCAAATTATATTAATGTTATATTTTCAGATGGCTGTTTGTTTTGTCTTTATATAAATTGCAGCCTCTTTTAGGTAAAAAGCTGGGACATAAATAGGTAAAATTTCTGTGATTTTCTTTTGGTATTACAAACAAATCTGTGTAAGTGCATTTCATTTAGTATATGATCAACATAGATTTCATAATTTCCAAAATTTGAAATTTAATTTTTGAAAAGTTAATATGCACCATATACTTGCATCTAATAGGGTAACTCATATTGAATAAAGCCCTCTCACTGTAGATATCTCACAACTAGACACTTGGAAATAGATGAAACATATATAAATGAGACAAGCATTCGAATTACCATGACTTATTGTATAAATGCAGTTTCTGGACTGCTGTGCATGGAAAGGAAAACAAAGCAAAGAAAAATGATCTCGCCGAACAGAGAAGAAAGAGACTAGGATTCAGGGAGACTCAAGTAGGTGGAATTTGTAGGGTAAAATACTGGAGAAAGGACAATTATACAAAGAAAGAGCTTTAGAAATATGTATAAGTCAGTCTTTTAAATGGAACCTCTTAATATATATTGGGTTGTCAGAAAAGTCATGACATATTTTTTCTATGTCTTTTGTTTCAAAAATGCATTATGACTTTCCCAACAACCCAATAATACATGAGAACCCTATTCACTATCTTAAGTTTCTCCTACATTTCGGGAAGAAACAATGACAGAAAATGGAACTACAAAGTGAAAATCTGCAATATCTTCAGGGATAATTTTAACACAACTATTTTATTAATACTCACATATTTTTTCAAAAAAAACCTAGAACAAATTCTGGATTTGGATTACATGTGTAAACTGAGACTGTCAGTGCCAGAGAGGACATGCACTTGCCTATATTATGTATAAGCCTCAAAGGAGTCACCAATGAGAACAGGCTTTAAAAAGAAGAGGCAGAGGAAGAGGCAGATGGGGAAGGAGAGGAGGAAAGAGAAAATAAAGGAGAAAAAGAAAGAGAAGACAAGGTGAGAGAAAAGAGTGTCTGATATTAGGATGGCATAATGAAAATAGAGCCCCTAAAATAAGTGAGATTATCACTGCTTTTTCCCTGTTCAATCAACTTTGTGCTATTTCATGGGGATCTTCTATTCATAATTAGATAGATAAAGAAAAAGAAAATTAACTGGAGATCATTAAATATTTTTTGGATTATGTTGAATTGAATCCAATTTTAATAAAGCGGAATGGCAAGGACCATACAATGAAGTTATTGCATATGAATAGCAACAAAAGGAAATGGGAAGATGTGCTTTGTAATAAGAGATGCTTTTAAACATTGGAAGGGAATGAATTATATGCATAGTAAGGGTCACTGAGGGATTTAACTACAGGGGGAAAGCAGAGCCAAAGAGGAAGTGGATTTCAACTTCACGTAAGTAACAAGTTTTCAATAGAAAAGCTATTTAAAATAACATGCACTGCTATAGGATGCAGTAAAACTTTGGTCATTAATGTACCCATTTATTTAATCAATTAACATATATGGAGTATCAACTGATTAACAGGTATGATGAGAAATGTGACTAGTTCTGACCCTTCAGAAACTTAGAGTTTATTAGGGATATGACCACATAAAAACGATATTCAAAAATTAAATTCAATATGTATGAAGGACAGTTTGCACAGTCACTTTGTAGCCAGATGGCCTGGTGTCAATGCCCAGCTTAACCACCTGTTTGCCTTTAGGGAAGTTAAAAAAATGCCTATGAGCTTCTGTGTCTCCACTGTATAACTGGGATAACAACATTCATTATAAAATAAAATGATGAAAGTTGAATGCGTTTTGCACAGAGCCTGGGATATAGAATGCAAAAATCAGTACCTATTTTCTGGAAAAGAAAACCACTGAAGTGAATTGTGAAGGATGAGGAAAATTTAGCAAAAGATAAAGAGAACATTTTAGACAGAGGAGATACCAGAGACAAAGGCATGGAAGAGTGAGAGCTCATGTTGCATTGAGAAATAAAACATTAAATGATCAGAAAACTATGAAAAAGAGTATCTAATTATCTAACTTAGATGCATCATTTTATAATAATTTACAGTTATAAAATGAAGTTTTCATAACTACAGGACACAACTTAGGCAAGTTATGTGAGAACACAGAAGAGTTTTCTCTTCAATATCAGATTAATGCATTGCTTAACTCAAAAACATCAATGGTGTGTTCAGTTTGCAAAGCAAAAGTTGTAAAGGGATATTAGCGAAATTATGAGATGCTTGGGTGCCTTTCAGGACAGTTTAAACATAGTCATGAAATCACATTTGGTATGAATACTGTGTGTGTTGATGTATGAGTATGCTTGCTAAATGTTTAGACTTGAAGACTATGACAGTTGATGTAATTTCAATGATGCAAGTTTAAAAACAAAAGCAATTCAAAAATTTACCTATACAATGAGTAATTAATGTATAGCATTTACTATGCTAAGCTAACAGTTACAATAATAACCACCGTTTCCTATGAGATTGTTATGTAGTTATCTTATTTGATGATATACGGTTATATTTGTGTATACATATGTGTGTAAATGACAGTCATCGTCACTGTCAAAATAATTTGGTATATATTTAACTTCAATATTGGCATTGAAATTCTATGAATGCAGATATTCTTTACTTTTTCAGTGCTCTTTTCTTATTGCTTAAAATGGATCCTGGATTTTTTTAAGTGCTAATAAATATTTGCTGAATGAACAACTCAATTATACAAAGAGGAACCGTCCCTTAAGTCACCCTGAGTCTGATTCAGGGTGAGTACTAATGCAGAATGAATATTCAAATAATCCCTTATGTTCAGTTTACTTCCCTGTCGCATTTGGGAAATTAGCAGCAGATAAACTTTTCTACATTACATTTATAGTCATTCCATAAAATGGTATCAATTTTAAGGGCTGACCAGAAATTATTTTGAATCCACAGGATCACTGAATGTATTCTTTAAGATATTAGAATATGATGATACCTCCCTGATGTGGTATTTTCTCTTGTAAGTTGTAGTAAATTTGAGAAAGAAAAGATGAATTGAGTATTGCAGGTCAAAAGAGGTAACGTGACTAAATTACAAAACAATAAATATGCATGGAGTTCTGTGTTGTACAATACCCTAGTTCCATTTAAGAAATAAACTGTTGATTCAATGGCAAAATTCAAACTTAAGTGGTATTGTTTTGATGACTAAGCTACACAGATTTTATTTAACAGCACTATCTCCTGACCCTTGCTGGACTTTTGATTGCAGCCATTACACCATAGAATTATAGACTTACTGAACATGCATTTCCAGCATATGCCTGAATGATTTTATTTTCTTCTTGTGTATATTATCAGGTCAAACTGCTGGTAAGATAAATATAGCCTGAGGAAATCCCCAAAAGTCAGCTAGAGAGAAGTATAGTATTCCAAAACAATTGGGAAAATAGAAGATACAGAAATTTGGGCAATATTTTTCTTTCTTATACCATTTTAGACATGTACACAAAACATTTAATGTAAAAATATGTTTTCAGATGTTAAATAATTTTTCCATCTTGAGATATACTTCTAATTTCATATATAAGGAATAAAATTAAAATATTAAATATTAAAATGATTTTTATTAATATATGAACTTTCAGAGAAAATTAAATCCAGGCCTCTTACCTGAACTCAGGTCTGAGAAGTTGTGTTTGCTAAATTGTGCCAGGGTGGGCTTTTGTCTATACACTGGTCAACAGCATCCCCAGGAAAGGTATAATTAAGTATCAAGAGATGAGAGTCCAGAGTCAAATGTAATGATTTGTGAATGGGAACAAAGGTATGCACTGAATCTGAAATAAAATCTGTACAAATGAGGACACTAAAAAAAGAGTTAACACATTCAGAAGGCTAACCAGTAGATGAAAGAAAACGTTGTGTGAAGTAGTGGTATGCAGGGGAAGAACACTTTTTCCACAGAGTACGTAGGCCTTTACCCATGTTCTACCAAAAAAGACTCTAGTTCCGTGAAATCCCTCAGAGAAGAAAAATCAAGCTTGTCAATATAAGGGAAAATATTATATATTATCTTCCCCAAACTCAGTGAGGAGAAAGGAAGTGGAATTATTTCATCTACAGAAAAAGTGGAAATAAAAAATGATTAATATGCAAGAAGACATTGTCAGTGACACATCAAATCCAACATTGTTTGACTTTCATTAAGATACCACAAACATCAGCTTCTGTAGTCTCTGTTAGGTTGATTGTCTTGCATATTAAATCAGAAGGAGGCATTGGTCTTGGATGTGAAATTGAGATCAACTCTCTTTTGCTAATGATTAAAATGTCAAGTGTGAACACAGAAGTATCTAAAGTAAAGTGGGCAGCTTTATTGTTCAGATAGGGATAAGGATATTTTAAGATTCTATTCCTATAGTAATAAATCTCTGCAACTGAGACACTGATTGATCATGTTACAGGATTTATTTTTATGGCATCCAGCACACATGTGGGGATATACTATGTGCATAATAAATAGAAATAAATACTAGTAGGAAAATAACCAGTTCTTCTAGTTTTGTAATGGAAGCAAAATCAACCAACCAACCAACCAACCAAAACAACAAATAAAATATATCTGGCCTTCTGAGGGAGGAACCAGTGGCTCTCGTACAAACCTGAATGAACATCACTCTGATCTCCAGTGGAGGCTGAATTAGAGTAGTAGATTCTAAAGACTTCTGGGGTTGAATAGCCAATGTTTTAACACCTCATAAAGTACTATTAAGATCCATAGCACATAAAAACTTATAATTTTGCTTTAAAATTAATTTATAAAATGTCTATTTAAAAAATGTCAATGCCATCGAGTTCCAGAACAGATCACTGAACTTGTAAAGACCCTGATCCTCACAGATGTGGTATCCAAGTAATATTTTCTATCTTTGTTTAGTTACTTTAATGTGTGATGAAAGCTTGATTTGGTTGTCTAGTATGATAATAAACCTTTAAAAGATGTAACAAGATCTAAACTTTATGATCCTTTTCCAGACAATACAAATTAAGAATAAACTAGAAAGTGAAATGATAATAAGCTGCGGATGGGAACTAGAAAAATATAATTCGTGAATCTATTTCAATGACAGTTCAAGTCGATGCAAATCTGGTTTAATATCTTTGTATTTTACTCCCGATTTTATTAAGTTTGTGTTAGGTTTATATAATCATTAAGACTCTAAGGACATTACTTAAATTATTTGGTTATGCTGCCTCATAACTCTTCTAGGTACTACCACATTTCTCTGCTTCTCATTATGGAAAAAAAAATCTTGAAAAATTCCCTGACAGAGTTGTCTGTCATCACTGCTGTCACTCTTTACATCCCATCCTTTTTTGAATCCACATCAGTCAGGTTTTTGTGCTCATGTCTCTACTGAAACTATGCCGACAGTTATCAATTCTGATTCTTACTTGATTTCAGCACTTGATTGGCACCAGTTGTTCAGCTTCCTCTCCTGAAGCACTTTCTTCTCTTGACTTACAAGAACCCACACTGCAAATATTCAGTCTTTCAGAGTCTTTTTCAGTCTCCTTCGATAACCTCTTCCTTACCTCAGAATGTAAAGATGCTCAATGGCTCAGGTTAGGAACTACTTCACCTGTTTATTTACTCAGTCTGAGTTTATCTTATTACAGTTCTAAATTCCATTTGACTGGGGATGATTCTACAAAGCTACGTTTGTAGCTCAGATATTTTATCTGTAACACAGATACATATATTCATTTCCATTAATTGATGATACTTATCTCAATTTTAATATATCCTAAACAAAACTAACATTTTTACTCACCAAATCATTTTTTCTTACATTTTCAACATCTCAGTGAATGTTAACATCATTCATTCATTTTCCTCAGTCAAAATTTTGTACTTTGCTATGTTATCCAATCATAAATTGTTCTCTGGTCACTCTTTTTTTTTTTTTAATTGGGGAATTGGGGGATGGGAATAGTGCTGGGGAATTGGGGGAAGGGGAACAGAAAAGTTGCTGTACTTTTGTTCTTCAGTCTAGTTGTGGAGGACGTTGCTTCACTGGCCCAAGTTGGCACCATCATTGCGCTCTTCCTGGGCGAGGCAGATCAGTCGCTG
>NW_017731835.1:557866-638991 GCF_001890085.2 Hipposideros armiger | reverse complement strand
CTCTTGGAAATATTGAATAATCTGTTGCTGAAGCAACAGCCGCCCAACAAAAATCCATAGACTCTTTGACCAAAGTTGTTCTTAATAATAGGATAGCCCTTGATTATCTTTTAGCTGAGGAAAGTCATTTCTGAGCCAAAGCCACCTACTGCACCTGGATTCACATTTTTGGGGAAACTGTAACTCAGTTACTAAGATCACTGAGCAAGTCACTTGCCTGAACAGGGTGACTCCTTCAGTAGGGCTTTCTTTTGATTTATCTGATCTTGATTGATTTGAGTGTTTGGGACCATGACTTTGAAGTGCACTCCAAACATAATTATCATAGTTATTATATATATATATATATATATATATATATATATATATATATATATATATATTTCACATATATATATATATATTTCACATATATATTTCACGTATATATTTCATATATATGTTTCATATATATGTTTCATATATATGTTTCTTATATATTTCATATGTATATATATATATATATTTCATATATATGAGAGAATATTATTCAGCATTAATAAAGAAGAAAATTCTGCCATTCGATACAACATAAATGGACTTGGAAGACATTATGCTCAGTGAAATAAGCCATGCACAGAAAAACAAATACTGAATAATCTCTTTTATATGAGGAATCCTAAAAAGTCGAATTCATAAAGGAAGAGAGAGGAATGGTGATTGCCAGGGGCTGGAGGTTGGCAGAATTGGGAAATGTTGGTCAAAAGGTACAAGTTTAATAATGATGAATAAGTGCTAGAGATCTCATGTACAACATGGTAATGATAGTTAATACAGTATTGTACACTTGAAATTTTCTAAAAAGACGTGTTAAATCTTTTTGACACACACATGAGTAATTAAGTAGAGGTCATGTTTAAGTCATTTAACTTGATTGTGGTGATCTTTTCACATAAACATCGAGTTATAAACCTTAAAATATACCAATAAAGTTGTAAAAAGTAAAGTATGATGCAAAGAAATACTCATTTTTACATTATTTTATATAATAACTGCTGCAAGTTTGTGTCTCAAAAATTATTCCATGTTTATCAAATACCGTTGGTAGCACATACCTCAAATAACTAGAAATATCATTCATAGTTTGCTCTCTACAAAGTCTGTATTAAAGGCTTTTTATGCAATATCTCAATTGATGGTATAATATCACACTACTATCCTCCATTTTGTAGGTGAGAGGAGTGAGATTTAGAGTGAACAAATAAGATCATGAGGTTGGTAAATTGGAGTATATACTAGGTTTTTACTACAGAATGTGAGTACACCAGATATAAAAAAACAAATTAAGCTATGTAATAATTCTAATTGTCCTCATGGCAACAGAGCTTTTTTTGCTGCCCCAAATTTTATGAATCACAATATGCAAAACGTCACAAATTAGGGAGTAAAGTAATTCACATTTTATGTTAGAAGTTTTTAATACAGTTTATTTTCTCTGAAGTCTGGACATCAATATCACACATAAGGTGCCAATTCAAACCTGTGAATTAAGAACTGCCATTTGAGTTGATGTATCTTTGCTCTATAGTTTGAGAAAATAATTTTTTAAATAAATATGTAGTTTGTGACCCTACTTTCACACAAATATTTTATTTCCCTATTTATTACATAGGATTAAATAACTTGCTAAAGTTATACAGATGATAGAAAGAAGCCACTGATATTTATAAATATGCAAATTACTTTCCCAATTGTAACTCTGTGAAGAAGATATTATTACTTGCATTTCGGTTATAATTGTAGAAGCTGTGTCTCTAAGGTCTTTGAAGGATTTGCCTAAGCTTACCGGAGTGTATAAATTGTGAAGCTGTAATTTGATCACAGGTCTTTCTGACCCAAGCCCACAGGACTCTTAATTTACCTCCTGAAAGGAACAAATTTTGGTTATCTCCACCCTCACACAATCCCAAGCCATCTATTAAATAGTACGGCCAACTTAACAAAGTATCTGAAATAAATCTTCAAATCCTGGCATGTGTACATTTGAAAATATCATAGGAAGTCTTTTTTTTTTTGCTCTGTTTTTTTCTCATTTAAAAAATTGAGACACTCAGATTAAACTTCTTGACTGTGCATTCAGCAGTTTATTTTTGACATTGTTTTCTTCTTAAAATTTTTGTTACTGTTGAAACTGAACAACCTCACAAAAAGCTGATAATAAGCAAAGGGAGTCCATTTTCAGAGAGCTATTTAAATATTCTGAGGTAGTGTTTTTTGATCAGTTAAAGAGTAGAAGTTATTTTCAATCCACAACATTTAGTTAGAAGGAAAGAAATGTACTGTACTTAATACTAAGGGTAATGCAACTGAAAATATATCCTAGAAAAATTGTGCATGAGATGAATTGAATCTTCTACTACATTTTCTTCTATTAACATCAAAATTATTGTTTCTGCTTTCATTTTTTTTCTTTGCCTTTAAAACACTTCAGTTTAAGTAGTTGAAGAAATATTACATTTTACATGCTTGATACAGTGTCTAACATAAAGTAAATGCTCAATAAATATTAGCTATTATTATTTTATTAGCCCTCATTGAAGCATATATTAGCTCTGCTGAAAGCCAACTCCCTTAGAGTTTTATGATTAATAGTATAATATTAGTATAATAATAGTGGTACCATAATAAGTAAATAGAAGAGAACATAACAGGAGAAAATGAAGCTTAAATTAAGCCAAAGATATTCTGAAGCTCTTTATGTAACCATTATTGTAGGCCATTATAAACTAGAATCACTTTCATTTGTGGGTCAGGCCTGCTGAACATTAATATGCAATTAATTTCCTGTAGTTTGTTTCATTAATCCACAAACCAACAATGATATTTTTGGAATGACATTATTTTAAAGTAGATACATAACACTCTTTTGGAAAGGAGGAAGGAAGAAAGGCAGGAAGAAAGGGAGGGAAGGAGAAAACAACAGAAGTTCTCTACTCCAAAATGTAATCTTTTGGGACTCCTGCTGCTTTCCTAGCCAAATGTTGTCTGCTGTGCTTTTGTCTTCATTCTTATTTTATTGTCTTCTGAGGAAGATTTGTATCTGTAGCAACAGACTTAAATTCTATACGTGCCCTTTTTCTACCTTAATTCACCCAGAACTCCTGACAGAAGATTGGTCTATTGAATTTTTTATAATTTTCTAATACGGGATAATTTGGATAATGTGAATTATAGTTTTTGATCCATCTAAAAAAAACAACATGTTAAAGGACTAATCTATATATTTCAAAAGCTAATGGAAATAGTCAAGGTAACTAAAGCTCAGCTGGTACCCTCTTATTTTAAATAGAAGGATTTAGTTATTGTTTACTCACACATAGCCTTAGTCTACTTTCATGATTTAATTTTGTAAAGAAGAAATTAGCTATGCTTAACCTATGTCAACTTGCACAGTTTGGAAAAAAAAATTGAAATATAGAAAAGGATCAGCACTTACCACAAGAGAAACTTAATTCGAATTGCAAGTAAAGTTAATCTATATAGTAAAGTATATCTATGTGTTTATCGATACATAATGGTTACAAACATATGAGAAAATTACTCTTATAGATGTCTTCAAAGATATAAAAAATTATCTTGCATAAATATGTTCCAAAATTAATATAGGAAAAATCTGTTAGTTAGAAATATGAGCTGATACTCAAATAACTGAGATTGTTATTATTATTATTATCTTTTTTTTCCACTTTTTCACCTTTCGTTACTGGCAGCATGATTCTTTATCTCAAGAATCCTCCATTTCCAAATGACACATGTCTCATGGTCTATCTGTTGCTATCACTTCCCTCCTACCTAGTTATTTAGCACAGTTTCAAATACCAATTCACTCTGTCCTTGAAGAATTTCTTCTTCTTGTCTTGCTTACAAAAAGTCATTACAGAACACCTTGGAGTAATCCCAAATTTTCAGATATAATGAGAGAGAACAGGTGCACAGAGAATGAGGAGAATTCATTATGCACATTATTGGATTTTTTTTTTCGATAGCATGAGTTTAATTCCTTAGATCCATCAAAATAAAGCCTGGTATCATAGTAAAGGACTTACCTCTACAGGTTTAAAAGGGTACAAAAAAAGAGTATAGATGAGTGAATCAAACATAGAACTTGAAAGAAGTATAAGGCCTCTGATTTCTTACCTCTGTATTTACTAATTGTTCTTGTGACTTTAAAATGTGACTGAGTATCTCTCACTCCATTTCTCTTAATGTGCTCAGGAGAAAGAAAGAATTCAAACAAGTGGGATGAGTTAAAATGAGCTAGCAAAAAAAAAAATACCCCAAATACTAGTTTCAGTTAAAGTAATTTGGTTAAATAAACAATGACATTTTTTATGTGGAAGTATGCATATATAAAAGTGTTCATATATAGGGCTGGCCAAGTGACGCATTGGTTAAGAGCTGGCTTGGGACGCCAGAGGACCCCGGTTCGGATCCCACATATGAGGGCCAGTGACACTGCCCTCTACAGCTAAGATGCTGAACAACAGCTCAACCTGGTGCTGGGCTGCCATGAGTCGCTGGCGACCTTTTAGGCTGCAGCCCCTGCTGCAGTGGATTGCCATGGGCTACCATATGTAGCCAGCAGCCAGCATGAGCGGCTGTCCAGAAGCCGGCATCTGATCTGCCTCACCCGGGAAGA
Source organism: Hipposideros armiger (assembly GCF_001890085.2). Classification (NCBI taxonomy): domain Eukaryota; kingdom Metazoa; phylum Chordata; class Mammalia; order Chiroptera; family Hipposideridae; genus Hipposideros; species Hipposideros armiger. Next base: position 634,313 of record NW_017731835.1, on the reverse strand, counting down.
GCGCAATGTTGGTGCCAACTTGGGTCAGTGAAGCAACATCCTCCACAACTAGACTGAAGAACAAAAGTACAGCAACTTGTCTGTTCCCCTTCCCCCAATTTCCCAGCACTGTTCCCATCCCCCCAATTCCCCTTTAAAAATCTTAAAAAAAAAAATGAGCAGCCACCTATAAGAAAGTGTCTATAGTGCCAAGGTTGAGAACCACGAATTAGGGATATAGATGAGGGAAATAGCCTTATGAAGAGGAGGGGTTACTCTCCCAGAAGAGGCAAGATGAGATAAAGCACAGTTTTAGAATGAGGGAGTTGTTGAGCCATTTGATGATATTAATGGTAAAGGACTGTAGAAAAGAGATTACTGTGAATAGGTTTTAAAAAGAACAGAAAAGTGGTTGGTTAAGGAAGTATATAAGGATTAGCAGGTGGTACTGAATGCCAGTTTAAATTGTTAACCATGAATTTACTGGCAGCTGTGTTAAGTTTAAGTATATTTCAAAACTACCCAGAAATTCTGATGCATGATTTAAGAAGGCTGTTGGAAGACTTTGACTTGAAGATGTTCTACAGACATGAAATGGAAGGCTAAGAGGGTGAGAGTAAGAGAACTATATTTTAAAGTTAAGTTACGTTTACAGCTAATTAACATAAGGAGATAGCTGAAAGCTGGAAAGTTAAGTCAACAGACTGGACTTTATTGAACTGGTATATTGGATTAGTTGGTTATGTTATTAGTTAAAGTTTATTAGCTTATTGATAACTGCTCTTTAGATTGAATTATACTTCCAAATAAAGAATTGAAAATATATGATTTATTAGTGATTTGATCATTTTGTACATTTTTGTCATTTTCCTAGTGACTCATGAAAAATCATAAAAAATTATATTTTATATAAATTATATGTTATTTAACAATAATAGAAATCAATCAAGTTTGGTAAATACAGTCTTTAGCATACAAATCTATAAAAGTTATCCAAATGCATTTTAAATATATGTATTACACAATTGAGGTGTGTAAAAAACAGTTAAATAATGAAAAGAGAAAAATAAAAAAGATTCTGAGAGCAGAAAAGATTTTTTTCTTGTTATGTATTTTGATAATTTACAATTTAAGTGTTAAACATTTTTAAATAAAATATACCTGGGATTGTCAAGTGAGAGGAGAGTATTGAGATATGTTAAGCACTTGACTATTCAAGTGTCCTGTGATATTGTCCTTCAACATTTTTTTTAAGGTTTGAATATTACTTACACTTCCATTCCAGAAATATTTCTTGAGCACGTGCTAGGTCCTTGGGATACATCAGTGAATGTGAAACACAAAAAGTACCTGCCCAAATTGTCATTACATTCTAGCCATGGCAGCATGTAACAGATATACAATTGAATATATAAACATATATATGTAAATATAGAAACATATATATATATATATATATATACACACACACACACATGTGTGTATGTGTACCGTATTTCCCCAAATATAAGACGCACCCTTTTTCGAAAAATAGGTGGTCTAAAAACTGGGTGTGTCTTATACAGTGGTTGTAGATTTTTTACTTGAATTTTCTGCTTTTTTCGAATTTCACTTTTTTATGATGAATAAAACTGAGTTCAATAACTTTATGTAATACATTTTTTTTCAAATTTCGGGCCCCCAAATTAAGGTGTGTTTTATACATGGGGTAATGCGGTATATATGTTTATGTTTATGTTTATACACACACACCAGGTCTGAAATTAAGTTCACCAACTATTTACGATATTGCTAACCTATTTTGATATCAGAGGGGTTATTCATTATGAATTTGTACAAACTGAACAAACAGTTAACCAAGTTTACTACTTGGAAGTGCTGAAAAGGCTGCATGAAAAAGTTAGATGAAAACGACCTGAACTTTTCACCAACAATTCATGGCTCTTGCATCAGGACAATGCACCAGCTCAGACGGCACTGTCTGTAAGGGAGTTTTTAGCCAGTAAACAAATAACTGTATTGGAACACCCTTCCTACTCACCTGATCTGGCCCCCCAATGACTTCTTTCTTTACCCGAAGATAAAGGAAATATTGAAAGGAAGACATTTTGATGACATTCAGGACATCAAGATTAATATGACTACAGCTCTGCTGGTAACTCCAGAAAAAGTGTTCCAAAACTGCTTTGAAGGGTGGACTAAGCACTGGCATTGGTGCATAGCTTCCCAAGGGGAGTACTTCGAAGGTGACTATAGTGATACTCAGCAATGAGGGATGTAGCACCTTTTCTAAGAAGAGTCTGTGAACTTAATTGTCAGACCATGTGTGTGTGTGTGTGTGTGTGTGTGTGTGTGTGTATGACAAATGTGTATATATAAAAAATATATATATATGTAAATGTATATATATGTGTGTGTATATATATATATATATATTTGAATGATATCAGGTATGATGAATACTATGAAGGGAAATAAAACAAAACAAAACAGAGATAGAATGTAACAGAGTGAGGACCACTGTTAGAATGGTGGTCTAAGAGGGACTCTTTCATGAGGTTACATCTGAGAAGGAACCAGATTTCTGTATTCTGAAGTTGAGACATAAGGAATTGTCTGCAGGTTACCATGATAGTCCTGTTTAGCTTTCATTTATAAAGTTTCAATGTTTCTCTGTTATCTAGAGCCACAATTTGACAGTGTCTTTTTACCATTTAAAAAAGTACTACATCTTTATTAGTAGTAAACAAGAGATATGGCAATTATTTGTTATTATATTTTGAAACTTATATTACTCTAAACTAATGGAAGAAAATGCAAATAAATGTATTTAAAAAGGCATTTTAAATATGAGACTAGGAATCATAAATTTGATGGGACATGAGTTTTTCTAAGCATGTATGATTTCTTCCTTATAGTAATAGAAATCACAAAGAGTATGTGTGTGGATGCTTTCTGGGGTTGTGTGTTTGTGTGTGTGTGTGTGTGTGTGTGTGTGTGTGTGTGTGTTTTCACTTAAAACTTTTCTTTATAAATTCTAAACACCATACTTAATTTTTAACACAGTAAAAGTGTCTGAAATGTGATAGCCATTAGAGAAAGAATGATAATCTTAGGATGGTGCTAGCAGGTGGTACCAGAATGAACTCTCCTTATGGAAGAGTACATTCTTAACTATCATGTGTCCTTAGAGCTCCATTATATTATGAGAAGTGATAGTTATCTTCTCTGGAAAAAGGAAGTGACTATTAAATAATTCTTAATTTCCAAAAATCGCATCGGTATTTAGTATTAATAAGTAAAGCAAAACATAAAAATAAGTAAATAAACTTTAAAAGCTTATCACACACACTTTCAAAAATAATGTTGTGCATATCATCAAAACAGTTTCCCCTTTTCAATTAATTGTGGCCAAAATGTCTGAATGCACATTGTTTTGTAGCAGAATGAAATGAGAACGACTAAGAGAATGCACATATTGTACAATGGAATACTACTACAGAAGAGCTATTTCTGGCTAAGTGGAATTAAATGTATAGAGGAGGTATTATACCAAAATGGTCGGGTCATTCATTCATGGAAAAAAAAGAGAAATATGTATAGAATTCTTACTATGTTCAAAGCATTGTGATAGTTACTACCTATACATTGAGATATGGTCCCTGTCTTCATGAAGTTTACATATTTCTTAGTGCAAAGAAAAGGCATGAAGATAATTTAAACAGATATATAAATAAGTTTCATTTATATTTAAACTATCAAGATAGCTCCATTCTGAAGGTTAAATGAATGAGAAAGGTTATGTGTGTGTCTGAGGGTGTTGGGGGCCAATAGATTCCTGGAAGGTAGATCTCAGATGTTTAATACAAACTAGAAGTAATAGGGCCCTGGACTTGTGTAGAGTCATAGAAATGGAAGGAAGTGCATGGACTGGAGGGAGATTTTGGGGGACTTGGTCACGGAATTAGTGGAATTTCAGATATAACGAGGGATCAGGAATGAATTCTAAGTTTCAGGTTTGAGCACCTGGTAGATGGTTATGCTTTGGATCAAAATATGGGAGAAAGAAGGAAACAAGTAACTGTTTGGAGGATGAGGACAAGTTTAGTTTCAGTTTTGGAATATGTGTGTAAAAAGTCAGAGAAAGAAATCTGAGGATATGGACTAGGCAGTTGGATCTGTGGAAGGGAACTCTGGAGGTACATGGGCTGGTGACCGAAAAGCCTTTTCCTGATATGTGACTTTTTTTAACCCTTTTGCTTCCAGTGTCATCTGTGTAATGTCTCAAGGGCAAAGTGCTGATTCTAAGGGCCTATCAAACCAAAATCAACAAGTCTCTTAAGAGTTCTAATACAAGTTTGTTAATTAGAGATAAGAAAAGCTGGCTACTCTTGAGCAGTTAATCCTCTTGGAGCTAGCTGTGGGCTGTACTGTAAAGGATGTTTTCAAAGAGTCTGCTGTTAGAAAATGTTTTCAAAATATTGAAATCTGAGCTCCTGGTGATTTGAATAGTAAAACAGTGACTTAAGGCCTGTCACTTTCCTGTTGCTACTCTCTAACAAGTTCAGGGTTTAGTAGATTACTCAGAATGCATTTTTATGACAATAATTACCTTTAAAGTCAAGATAGCACAAATGGTTTAAAAGGGTTTATTTCTTGATGTTATTTCACATTGATTTGAAGTTCTAACTTGTATGAACTGCTCATAAAACAACTGGCTTTTATGAATACACTGATAATTACAGCTCATTCCTGTTCTTGCAAAACCTGCACAACAAAATCTCAGCCACTCTAGGCTCCTGCTGGCTGTATTAAAGATTGAACATCCACTTCAAATGCCCTTACACTTTCATCCGTTAAGTTATATTCTCTTATCTCAAAGCTCTCTCCCAGGGAGCCTTTCTTGTCTGTGTGGTCATAAGGGAAAGAGTATATAACTTTCAAAGCCCCGGCAGCCTTCATCTTTCTGAATCATCCATTTCAGCAGAATAGGTATTTATATAATAGGATCTGTTTTCACAAAGCATGATCTCAAAACATGAAGTGTACCTTTAAAAGAAATGCTCCAAATGACAACTCAATAAGAAAACAGAAAGATGATATGAAAATAATCTTTCTTCTTCAATACAGTTTTTACCCTCAAAGAAATGGTTAGGACAATGGTTCAAATCCCTCTGAGGATTTATAGCAACATTTCACTATTGACATGAAGTAGAAAAAATAAAATGAAATTATTCTTATTGTGTTCTTCTATAAAACAGTAATCCATGCAAAATCTCATATATGTTATGTGTTCTCCATATATTATGTTCAACATTTTAGCTGTGAGATTATCCATTTTCTAGGTAGATAAAGAAATAGACTCAGATTCCAAATTTGGTATGCCTTTGAAAAATCTATTTTTACTGCACCATTAAGGGTAATTCGAGGTAAACTTAATTGCTGGACATGTTGAGAATAATATTGCTTTAATTTACTTCCCTGGCAATATGTCTACTAAGCGGAGAGACAAGAGAGAAAGGAGATTAAACAAGAAAAAATTATGAGTTAGTAAATTTTTTTTTTACTTCTTAGTGACAAGATTGCCTTAAATTATAAGTTTCTTAAATATTTTCTTTCTGTGTTTCATTTGTTACACTTAGCATAGTATAGGGATTTGGCCAGTATAAATGGTAGTAGTGGCTTCCTTCCAGTTAATAAATACCTGAGGTGGAGTAATACCAAAAATTTGATGAGTGATGTGACACTCTAGTAGTTAAAGATTAAAGAGATAAGGTTACTCCACGTTATTTACCATATTCTATCTTCTTGAAAACACATCCTATTTTAAACAAAAATGTTCACTTGAATTCAGAATTATTAAATGCTACAGTTTAAAAATTTAGGTCTTTAGAGTTGTGAATGGGATATATCCTCAGATGTTTGTATAATTTTGTTTGTTTGTTTATGATAAATTCTTTGGAAAAGAAAAAAAGATAATTTTAAAGACACGTGTTGGTGATACATTGTGTTTGACTTATCAGATAATTGTCAATTGTTAATTTGTGCTGTAAGAAATTAATACGAGGCATACAGGTTAAGGTAATATTCATGTCAATTGAAATATTTCCAAACTAATTATAGTATAATGAGATGAATGATGACCCTTCAAATTTCTAGTTATACGAGGTTTCATTTGGCAAAAGCATATTCTTAAGTATGTGTTTTCATTCCCAATATGCTCCCCAAAAGCCTGCTTATTTCCATTCTGAGTTTCAAGGTTGAATTTTTTAAAAAACGACTTACTTGGCAGCTGTTGCTGTTGCTCTGTCAAATAACTCACCCATTGTCGAGATCTCAGTGGGGGATATGTGGGAGGTACCATAGTTTCTTTCCAGCTGTTACTTAGTCTGGGATAATGTTTTTGGTTACATACAACTCCAGGCATGCAGTCTGCTCCTGACAGCCTCAATAAAATTCCATGTAAGCAAAATGAATTAAAAGTTGGTGTAAATAAAACAAAGTTTAGAAAGAAATAATGAAGAACTCTTTCTGAACTGGCTTATGACTTACAAAGTGTCATCTTGAGGAAACCTGTCACCTTGCAGGATAAAATACCACAGAGGGCTTTGCAGGAGCCTGATCTTACCTTTTGCTTTTCTGCGCAAACTCTTAAAAGAGTTAGAAGCGCTTCTACAGAAATATCTGGAGCTTAAGAGCCGGCAGCATCTGTTCAGTATGATAACAGTAACAGCCTTTTTGGTGGCAGTCTAAACCCTAAAATCCCCCCAAATACCGCAGACCAAGAATCAGAGAAAAAAAAGATTGCATTAAATCATCACTTTTTTTTTTCAAACTTTCCAAAGGGGATCATATATGAGAGGGAGCTGAGACACTCTCTCTCTCTCTCTCTCTCTCTCTCTCTCTCTCTCTCTCTCTCTGTGTGTGTGTCTCTCTCCCTCTCTCCCTCCCTGTCTCTCTCTCTCTGTCTCTCTCTCTCTCTCTCTCCCTCTCTCTCTCTGTCTCTCTCTCCCTCTCTCTCCCTCTCTCTCTCCCTCTCTCTCCCTCTCACACACGTGATGCATACTCACAGTACACATGAAAATAAGAGGATATGGAGCAGCCAAACATGAAGTAAAAGTGTAAGGAGTAGAATGTATTTTAAAAAACAGACTAAAGGGAACACAATGGGTGCTTACCAAGTTAATCAATGATAATGATGACTTGTGGATAATCAAATCAAAATGGGATCAGCAATATACTTATAAATATATATTTCCAAAAAACCTTAATTTTCAACAACCTTAGCTTATTTCTATAATAGTATGCCTAATATTGGCTCTGCCAAATGTGTGTATATTATACTGTGTATCATTTCTCACCTCTGCCACTAATGATACAGCTTGATTGCCTGGGTTTAAATCTCAACTCTGTTCCTGTTATCTGCCTTTGTGCCTCAACCCCCTCACCTGTAAGTGAAGATAATTATAGTACTCATTTCTTATGGTTACTGTAAGGATTAATGAGTTAATGTTCTTAAGTTCTTACACAAAGTTCTTTTTTTCCTACTATATTTATTATATTGAAACACAGTGGTGGTTTCCTCACAAATACCTTAAAATAATGCAAGCACATATAAAGATATATAAGTTCTTGTTATTATTATTCCTCTTTTTTCTAATAACTTCTATTGTTCACTGATATCAATCATATACAAGTTCCCCCTGCCATTTGAAAATAATGTTCCTATGAAGCCTCTCATGAGCCAAAATGATGTAAAGTGAAGAAACAATTACCATTAATTTATATGGAAACAGTTTTGAGAATTCTCAGACACAAAAAATAGTTTATCAAATCATACTGAATAACACATAAAGCCCAAAATAACAGTAGCATATAGTAAAAACAGGAATGATATGATAAATACACAACTTGTTTAAAGTAGAAATAATGTATGTACAGTCCAGTTTCACTTAATAAAAAGACTGACTGATTTCTCGATAAGCATGAGATAACTTAACAAAATGCCATGCTTTGTACATCCATTAATCCACTCAAACAATAGACTTTCCATTGATCCATTACTGGATGCCGACTACAGAAGACTGCTGTAATAGCATAACATGAACTTTCAAAAAGTGGGGGACACTTGTACTTAAATGAAAACATCAGCAAATGAGCTGCAATCTGGTGAAGTACATACACATCTTACTGTTTCCCTTTAAAATGCTTTTGTTAAATATATTAATAAACCTATTAAAATGGGAGCACACTGACATCTTCCCCAAAGGATTAGTGTTGTTTTCTGGGTGTTCCATGTATGTAAGCATTGACGAGAAACAAGGCTTTATTTCTTCTGTTTTAATGACAGCATTTTAAGTGATATATGAATGATAGTGTACTTTAAAAAATTAAAAAATAGTGTAAAATAGGACATCTCAAATTTTATCAAGCTCTAAGTACCAGCTTGTCATTGATTTACAAAAATGTCATCTAAATATTCGTGGTCAAAAATTACTTCAGGGCCTACACAATAGAATACAAAAAACAAAAACAAACAAAAAATACTTCAAAAGTCACTATTCATGGCTTTGAGCTATTCTAAGAGGTTTCCTGGATTTTTTCATTGTTCATTAGACTATTTAGAAACTATAGGATGTCTGAAGAAAGGCCAGTTTCCCCCAAAGTTGACAAATGTCAATGATTTAATCAATATTTAGTCATTTATACTTGGTCAACTATTTTTATTGAGTTTCTTTGTTACATCAAAAATTGATAAAGACGCTATAATAATCAATAATAAGGAAATAGACATAGCAAAATTTAACTTTAAGAGGAATTTTTTTTCTGAAAATTGACACAAAGAACATAAACACATTTAAAAATATGCCATGAAATGGGCTTTACTGCTTACCTATGTCTAATTCGTTTGAACATGATTGATGGTTTGAAATGTGAGAAGAGGTTGATGGTCCAACTTATATCATTATTAGTATTAAAATAGTATTATTTATTATTGATATGATTGGTTCAGCAAAGCCACTTGGCCAGGCGCTGTCGGAGGGCATCCCAGCCCTTGATCCTGGCCGCACAGGCAGCAGGGGGTGATAGAGCAGTAGTGGTTTCCAAGCTCCAGGGTCAATGCAGGAAATGCTGGAGATTCTGGGTCTGGTGAAAACACCCTCTCCCTGCTTTCCCATCTGCTTTAAAGATTTCAAAATAATTCAGTTGCAGCTTCATGTCGTTTGTATTTTCCCTTAAGTTCTCATAGGCTCCATTTGTAAACCAAATATCCAAACACCGGGAAAGTAGCTTCAGTACCTCCCATCAATGAGGCTTGTGATAAAGCTATTTTGGTGGAGTCGCCCTATATCTCTGATTTTCTGTTTGAGCATGTTTTTGATCAACGAATGCCTCTTTGTTATATTTTGAACACCCTTTCACTCCAGCGCATACCAGTTTGAATGAAAAAATTGCATGGTTACTTTTAGCTCTTGAAATTTAATGTCTTAGCAGTTGTGATATGCCTATGTTTTCCTAAAAATAGTACACATGATTCCTGAGTTCTGTGGCTCCTTTGCGTCTCTGTATTAGGGCAATGAATAGGACTGACACATTCCTATTCCTACTGACACATTTGCCCTATCACATACTCCAAACTCTTTATTAGTAAGGATGCCTTGTTTCAAACCTCAGCCTAGGACTAGGGAACTTGGTCCTGGCACCTGCCTGTGCTTTCCATTTCTATAACTGTCTTACATTCCCCATAGAGATACAATTCTCAATTAGTTGTCTAGTCAAAGAATGTATTGAGAGAATACACTTAATACAGTTCTCAGAAGTATTTCTGTCTGGCAAAAGTAGCAGGACAGGAAAGCATACCCCATTGTGCTCGTCTTTCTTCTCTGGTATTTTGCATTCTATACGTAGTTCTCACCTTTTTTCACTTTAAATTTTCAGTTTATTTTGTATTTGTCAAATTTAGAGCTCAAATTCAATTTGCGTCTATTCACTTGTTTGATGCTAACACCTTGCCCCCTAGATTCAAAAGCGGAAAAAGTATAGGCTGCTTTTGAAAAGAGTAATCGAAGAGGAATGAGGTGATTTTGAATAGCTTCTTTCTATAGGGAAATTATTGATAGAAAAGGAATTCACCACTTTACACTTCATCTGAACAGATGACATGGGCCACCCCATGTACTCTTCTAAATTCTTACAAAGAGCTCAAAATATCTTTGGATTTAAAATACATTTATAGAAGTCTGTGACTCCCTGCTGTCTATCAAATTAGGCATACGTTTTAAACTCAGGCCTTTAAAGAGTTCCAGTGTAATTAACTTTAAAAATAGGACTTCTCATGAATGAGAGAGTGGTGGATACTAGGTCCTAAAATAATGCTTTGTTCATTTCTACCCTTAACCCCTTTTACCAGGTAGTTTCCAGGTACCTTACAATATAGCCCAATGTTTCCTATATCCAGTTGTATACTGTGTCCTTCATTTTATGGCTTCTATGCATCTTCTCAAAAGAATCTCCTCTTTGAGAATGCCACTATCAAACATTTCACTACTGGGAAAAAGACTCTCCACCCTTAACTACCCATTTCAATATCCATCGTCTCCAATATACTCCACTTGATGCCCCAGAAAAACATCGTTGATTACTTTGTCCATATATAATGATTTTCTAAAAATATTTTAGGGCTAAAATTGGAATCTTAAATTCTTTTAACGCAGGGACTACGAGTTATTAATCTTCATTTTCTCTACAATATGTAGAATATGTAGTGTGTAGAACTAATGAATATTAAGTTATAAGCTTTAAATATTTATTGAATTTAGATTTTTTAAAGACAGTATATAGTTTAACATCAAACATTTTGAAAGTAGACTTATATTATGTATTAATATATTGTGCATGTTTATACATCAGTATAAGTGATAGCTACACATTATAATACTGTACATGCATTTATCTATATCTTTCTACTGAATATTTTACAGTTTTACATGATTATAATACCATGGAGTTATTTGTTTGTAATTATACTTTATTTTTACTATTTTGATATAAACTTTTTGTTGTTTTTGTTTTTGTTTTATGATTAAAGTTTATTGGGAATGGTGATGGAAGGAGAACTGACTGGATGGTGAACACACAATGTGATATATAGATGATGTATTACAGAATTGTACACTTGAAACCTATGTAACTTTATTAACAATTGTCATCCCAATAAACTTTTATTTTGATATAAACTTTATCCTAAATTTTTATGACAAAAAACGTAAGTTCCCAAAATATTATTTTCTTTTGAAAAAAAATGGTTGCCTGTATTATAATACATATTCTAAGCAAACAAATATGCCATGTTTTCTGCCAGTTCTCCTGAAACATTGTTATCTTTCTTGGAGATAAGAGAAATTTTTAAAGATACAAAACAAGATAATTGTAATTGAGATTTTTATAATAAATATGTTTTTAATAAACATATTTTAATATAGTAGATGTTAATAAAATGTGGTGTTCATCTATCTCCTTTTTAAACCTTATATCACATAATATAATAATCTGATTTAAAATTATTTCATGAAAAAAGAAAAAAGCTGAGGTTAATTGGCATTTAAGCAAATGTTCATTTCTCAAAGAAGCTGATATTTATACCTTCAAGTCTCTCTCCTGGGCCTCATCTACCTCTATCCTTCTTGTCTACTTATTTACTCAACTTGGGATGAAATAGAAAACAATTTTTTTTTAAGAAAATGAATTATGGTTTTCCAAATTTGTTTTCAAAAGTGTTGTAGACAATGTATAAGAAATGTCTTTAAAACTTTACCGGTTCAGAGAAGTTGTGTAGTACCAAATGTATCCTGGCACCTATAATGAATTTTTGATGTACCAAATGTTCTTTTGAAGACTCATCTTGTGTTTTGCATGCATCATTTCCATTTTCCTCTGAGAGTTTGAAGAGAGGAAGTGAAGTCACTAAACAGATTTTTAGAGGTTAAATTTGCTCACTTATAAAAATAAGCTTAATTACTGCTTAAACATATTCGAAATATACAGAAAAAAAACAAGAAACTTTGTATGAGTACTCCAATTTGTGAAAATATTCAAAGTTTTAATGTCAAGATTCTGTAATTAAGAATTTCTACAATGAATAATTACCCTGTATAGAAATGAAGATTGTGTAAGCAAGCAAGCTTCTACCTGTATTCTAAATATTATAGCCATTGAGCACACACTTATCTTTAGGTTAGTAAATGAAGTTTGACATTATCTCTGGCAAGATAAGAAAAAGACTGAAGATGGCAATCTTAAAAGTTGACTTAAAAAATATCTCTACTTATTCATTTTATTGTTAAGATTTTTTTTGATAGGAGTTAGAAAGAAAATTAACATCATACATATTATATGGGTATGAATATAAGCATATATAATGAAGATAACATCATGAAACAGTAAGCTGTTATTTTTCCATTCCTGTGGGAGACAAATCAGATCCCTCATAGCCATTCAAATATTAGCTGCTGCAAGGGATCAAGGGCAAAAACTGCTTCATGAAGAGGAAGCCCTGATCACATTGAAAGCAAAGTAAAAGAAAACACTTTTTGTATAGAAGACTATGGAACACAGAAAGAAGAGGCGAGGGTATAAAGTAGTCAAATATGGGCATTCTGGTTCTCTGTCCACACACACACACACACACACACCAAGATTGGGAGTTTGTAAAGGAAACGGAGGTGAACTTTAAGATATGCCCCATTGCCCTTGTAGTATTCTTGAAAAAGTCTGTTGCTGTAGACAGTCCCTCTCTAAAATAAGTTTGAAGTAATTGGCATAGAATGAGCCTCAGCTATTGCTCACAAGCCTCCTTCAGCTACCACGTTGTATAGTTCAAGTCTAGAAATCACAAGTGTTTTGCAGCTGACACAGAAGGTGCTCTTACGAGGGTTAGTGCCTCGGGGGCTGACTGGGACAAGGGTCAACAGGCTTACCAGGAGCTTGAACAGTCTGAGCAAGACATGAGACAATAAAGGCATGTTTCAGAAAAGTGTGCATTCCCATGCAGAGCTAAGATGGGAGTGAGCCATCAAATTCACTGTGCTCTAACTAAGAATTATCCTTCCATACTAAAAGAGTGAACTGAGGCAGAACAATCAGTGACTAGTTAGACTGGAGGCATGTCAGAGAGAGGTCCCAGAAGACAATATATAGCCACTCTCATCCTTGATAACAGAAGCCTACCCCAATCTCCCCATGCCTCCAAACCTCAAGCTACAGCTCTCCCCAGACACAAAATCTCATATGTACCCCTACCTATTATTCATCCATCTGTATTCAGGTAACACTACAGAAGTGAGGGATTTCTACTAGTGAGGAAGGTTTATTCTATAGGGTCATTCGGGAACCTCTACCTTGCTGCTCCTCACTCTCCTAAGCACTACAGTGCTTTTTTTCATCTATATATTTGAAACAAGTTCTCAAGCCATTATGATTTCTAGCTCAAAGGAAGGGGAAAAGAGGAATTTGAGGTCAAACAATTTTTGGTAAAGAAAGTGATGCAGGAAGTTGTGCACACTTGTTTATGGCCGCCTCATTGGGAAACCTGACTTGCTAGGAGGGTATGAAATCTTGCTCCTAATCTTAGTGACCATGTTCCCACTACAACTCTATTAGCATGGAAGAAAGAAAAACAAACAAACAAACAAAGGACGGGAGAAAATGCTCATCTGTCACATTTATTTGTCTGCCACATTTATTTGTTTATTTATTTGCCACTTTATTTGTCAAAAAGACATTGCTTTTAAAAGCGATTAACTTCCTACTCTTCTCTCCCTCATCACCAATATTTTACGCTTACTATTCTTTACTATCTAGCAAGATAGAGGGTAACACAGAAGGTAGGATTGGCTACATAAATTAACAAATCTACATTCTATTTGCTGATTTCCTTGGAATAATTAAAATGTGTGAACCGATTACATATTTAACTAGGATTCCTGGTGAATATATGTTTTTGAGAATTTAATATAATTTCCATATCATGATCTGAGATTCCTGCATGATTATAGTTCTGTAAATTTCTCCAACATCATCTCAAATCACTCTCCAAATTGCTCACTCTGGTCCAGGCACATTGGTCTCCCCCTCTATTCCCAAAGCATGCAGATCTCTTTCCTTCCTCAGAAGTTCTGCTTCTTTTATCTCCTCTATTTTTATGATACTTCTAGTTCTCCACCTACTTGGCTCCTTCTCATCCTTCAGATATCTTACGTAACACCTTTGAAAGCATTGCATCTTTCATGACCATCCTATCTAAAGCTACCCCTTCCCTATTTACTCCGTTACATCAACCTTTTCACAAACTGTAGTTGTTTTATTTATTAATTTGTTCAATAGTGCATTGCCTCCTACACACAAAAGGAAGTTCCATAAGTGTGTAAGGATCTGCTACATCTGTGTTTCCCCACCATTCTCTCTGCCTATAGCAGTGAGTGAGACAATATGGTGTTTAAAAATGTCTGTTGAATGAATGAGTGGTGACAATAAGCTGTTTGAAAAGCAAACATATAAGGGTGCGTGCGCGTACGTGTGCACGTTGTAAGCTAAGTCTTACTATTCCTCAATGGATGGATTAAAAGAATCTTGTCTACAGAAACCTCAGGCAATTTTTTTCATAATATGTACTGATAATATATGGCTGTGAAACACCATGTTGTTGCCCTCAAGGCATTATGAAATCCAGCCAAGAATGGGTTATTGGTGACTAAACCAACGCCGATTCATATTCTGCTCCATACTCAGAATAGAACATATGCCACAGTAGTCCCCGCTTTATGTAATCTAATTATATTAGTTCTTTGATTTTATTTTTATGTTTGTATAAAGGAGTTTTAAAAAGAAAATTTGCATAAAGATGGCGCTCAAATGATTCTAACGTCAGTAACTACTCTTTAGGCTACACGATAAACAGCATGATTCGGGAGGTTTTATGATATCTTATGGCATCTGATTTTCTAATAAGCCCTAGAGTCAGACATCCTGAGCATTTAGTGACCTCAGACAAGTGATGAAATCTCTTGAGACTTTAGTTTCTTCAACTACAAAAATGAAAATAAGATCAACTCTAATATCTTAGAATAGTTATGAAAAACAAAAGAGATATATTTGGAGATACAGTGTAGCACAGGATCTGCCTTAGCAAGGGCTCAATAAATTTTAGAATATTACTAATGCCTTCTCCAGTAATCTCTGGCTAAACTTTGACCACCATTATCAATGGTGACTTGCTTAAACCTATTAAAAACTATGCAAGTTAGAAATTATAATCTCATCCTATAGATGGGAAAATTGTACCTCAGAAATGTAAATTCCTTACTGTCACACCGACTATGGTCAGCAAAGTCAAGTTATTTTCAATTTACTTGCATTATCTTGTTCTTAATTAATAACCCTCCTTCAGAGTTCTTTCATTTCAGATAACCTGGCAACCAGCACCATAAAATAAATCTTTGAATTATGGCTCTTCTTATTTGAAACTGTTGGTGTGTTGATAGTTAAGCAAGAGAGGGTGACAACAGGAGAAAGTGAGAAAAGAAAGAGAAAAAATATCAGAGGAAAAAATTGTAAAGTGCTAATGATATTGCATATTTTAACAAAATTGGACAAGTCATCTTTTTTTTCTTTAAAAATGACCGTGTAGCAGAATCATTATTACTAATTATTATACAGAAATGTATACGATACAATAAGAAATCAGGGGAGTATATAAAAGAATGTATGCCTTATATTTTCTTTTTGTCTTTAAAAAGTTCAAATAAAGATAGTGTTTCAACTCCAATATGTGGAGTGGGGCAAAGATTTGACTATTGTACTCTTTCACTTCAGATAATACATTCTGGAACAAAACTTAAATTTTTTATGCCCTTTTTATGTATCTTTCTACACCAATTTTTTCTCATTCTTTCTGTCTCATTCAAAGGGAAAAAAAGTAGCTAGTAGGAAACAATGGAAAGTTTCAAGAGCATCAAAGATGGAAGGTATATCAATTATTGTGCTTCTCTGACATGCTTTTAATTATGAATGTCTATAAGTTTATATTGTTAGTTAAAAGTCTAATGTGTCAGAAATACAATCAACGTATGTTACAAATTACAAACCCAGGGTACACTAGACATTTGAGATAAATGAAAATTTGATCTATGAAAACAAATTTGAGATTTTCCTCTATATTAGTATTCTTACCCTTTTGACAATACAACACTGTTCTGTTTCATTTAAATATCATCTTTTAAGATTTATTAATACCCACCTTCATGGTTTCTCCTCTCACATATTTGTGTAGAAGTTAATTACTCATCTCTTGTCCTGAAACTTCTGTGTTCTAAACTCCCTGACATCACTGCACACAGATTCTTCTTACAGATTAACTGCTTCAGCTTATTCTACCTCTCACCTCCTAAAGGGCACCACAGGCAAATGGAATCTTAAATTATCAAAGCTAAATAACTTGTTTTCCAAATAGTTCTCTCTAGGAACAGAGGACTCTACCTCTGAGATTTATTTGAAGAGCTTAAGGCTGTGTGACCCTTTTTCAGCACTCCCCACAGAGCAGATCCTGTGAGTACCAGCAGATCCTTAGCATCCTTTCTGGCAAGATGCAGGCAAAGTGGTCCAAAAATAGACTACTTGCATGCCTGTTGTGTTGCTGCATTACTTGGGAACATGTTCTTAACTGGAATTAGCTGACTGCCTTTTGAAGAATTTTTCTAAATTCTTCACCATTTTTTATCTTCTATTGTACTCTCAAGTTTGAACCAAAATATTGCTAACTTCTAATTGCTTAACTTATATAAGCTAAACCAAAGGTCTTAAGGCATTGGTGGGTGTGGGTCTTTTAAAAATAATTTACAAAGAAGTGTAAGTAGGGCAGTACAAACGTAAGTAAATAATTTTTGAAAAATAAAGATCAAGAGAAAGCAAAAATGCAGTTAGTCACAAAATCCTGTCATTCTTTCATTCTCAGTGCCTAAATGTGATCTGTCTACAGAAAAATAATTCTGGGCATCATTTGTGTAAATGAGAAGGGAACCTTGGGAAAGAAGGTTTACTCCAATTTTGTTGCCATAGAATACAAGCATAACCACCCACAAAGAAAACTCAGCAGTTAAGACTCCCCACACAACAATAACTTACAATGTGATTGCACAATGCACCAAAGATGTCCAAAATAACAGCATAATAGCTGCTCCAGGCAATCAGCTCTAGAGAGGAATAGCCAGTTATGTTTGTGATTTTGAAAAGATGGTTCTGTTGCCTCCTGGAGGCTACATTCTTAAAAGCTTTTTGATCACACTCTGCCTATCAGAAATATCAGGACATGTGTCAATGAGAAGTCAAGGTTGGGCTGTGGTGTTAGATGGATCTGGGTTGGATATCTAGCTCTGCCTCTGATTAGCTTGCTTCCCTGGGCTATTTTGTTTTTCTCATTCTCAATTTCAACATTTCTAACTTTAAAAAAAAATGAATTTACCTCATAAAGTTGACATAGTCTAGTGATTTTAAATAATGTCTTACATAGAAAATGTAATTGAGTTGCAACCATTTTTTAGGAGATGAGTTCCAAATTCTGAATTATTTTTCTTGTTTTCTTGAGTATTATTTGCTGGAAATTTAATGATCACGCTTGTAAATTTAGATATACCAAATTTATTGAATAAGATTAGGTTGAGAGTAACCAAGAAAAAGTAAAAGTAGCTAATAAAATAGTTTTGTTTTTTTAATTGAAAATGTTTTTTCTCATTCATTAAATTTAAATACAGAAGAAGACTATCCAGGGCTATTGTCACAGCTTCTAGAAAGGTAGACATTTCTGTATTGATACTCTACCACCTTAAAATGTAACTTCAATAATAGTAATGAGTAATATGTTTTTAGTGATTGGTATGCACTAAGAACATAGAAAACAGTTCTACTTGTACCTCATTTAATACCCATAAGAATCATAAAATTATTCTAATGTTATATCTGAAGTAACTGAGGTACAGAGATAATGCATATATTGTGCAAGGTCACACAATTACAATACTTGCCTTAGGCTAAAGTGACAACCCCCCCATGCTAATAATCCCCCCCCCGCCCTCAGCAATGTCCTCTGGCTAAGAGCAGATCTTAGTCAACCATTCCCAGAAGGGGAAGCCATTGTGTATTCCACGTAAGATATGTTATCCCATAAATCAAGCCTCATTCAAAATCTTTGCTACCAGTGATCTTACATATTTTTAAAATTTAATCTAGAGCAGTTAGTCTTTTGCAGACAAGTTCAGAAACTTGGAGTTTCTGATCATCCATTCATTACATATTTTTAAAGCTTATACTATTTCCCAGTCACTTTTCATCACTAGGCTTGAAGAGCAAAATAAGATAAGTCCTAGAATTCCCAGATGGTACACTCCAGTAAGGGGAAACAAACAAACAAAAAAACACAATAAGATCGTTTGAAGTCCTATATTGTTTACTGGATGGTTAATATATAATTTACATTTTTGAGTTTTGAATAATTTAAAATTCATGGGAGAAATAAATATTCCTATAAAATTACAAACATAATCCTATGGTCTCACTAAATGACACATTGATAATAATTCTAGATAGCATCAAGCATTATAAAGGATTTGAGATTTTTATCCTACTTGCAAACCAATAAGTTAGCCTTCCAGGGTTTCATAGAAGCTGGTTGAATACACAGCTCCTGTGTTGGAGACAAAGATCACTACTATTCACAGCATAACACACAACACAAGATGTATCTTCATATCAAGTCTCCTTGCTCTCCAAGTACCATGGGGCTGATTCAGAGTGGCCCAAGTGCATCCTGCATGTACAGTAGATCTGTGTCACAACTCAGTAATCCCGAGCTTAAGAAGCCCCAATTCTATGAAAGCACCTGCTCCACCTTTGCCTTGAAAGCAAATATTACGTTTATCATAGTGGTTAGGATATGAATCTTCCCTATGCATTGAAGAGAAACAGTACCCCTATATTACAAGCCAGTCTGCTGCTATGCAAATGTTCTTGAAGCGATAGCCCAGAGCCATAGCTGATTCAAAGTGTCCAGAGAAACCATGAAGCATTGTCTCCCAACAGATGCAGAAGACCACAAAGTTAGTCATTGAGCTGGGTTTCCACAGAATGAGAAGGGGTGCTGGTATTTATGTAACCCCCAAAGAAAAGACCACTACTTCAGACCAGATACAGAAAGTGGAAATTTTTGTTGTAGATTATAAGAGCTGGTGAGGATGAAAAGTAAGAGCATTATTAAGTGCATTAGAAAGCTCAGACTTCATCCTGGGGAATACAGACAGCCAAAGAAGAAAAAATGATGATGAAAGCAGAATTAAGGAAAAAAATTTTGGTGGACTTGTTGGAGTGGGATTATTAGCATGGAAAGACATGTTGCTCAGGGAGAATCCATGGGTCAGAGGAGATGAACAAAGAAAACGAATATATCCAATGCATATCCAGTGTTTTAAGACTAAACAGCTATGAGAATTATGGTACTAAAAGGAGAAACAAATAAGTCAGAAGAAGTTTTGTTTTTTTTATGGCTGGGAGAATCAGGCTGATTTGAATTACATTTAATTTGATCTAGTCTAAAAATATCCAAGTGGAAAATATCCACTTGAATGTGGGAGAATTGAGAGTAGAAAATATGTTGGAATCAAGCTTTCGATGGATATGGAACTGTGGCATACTCACTTGTGAGCTTGCAAGCAAAATGAAGTCTCAGAGTCCTCACAGTTCCTGAGAATATTTTTAATTTTAGAGGGGGAGGGGTACAAATTGAAATCACTTTCTGACATAAAATAATTTTTCTGTAAGTGTTAATAATTTTTGTATTTTACTGACCTGCACTTTACGTTTATTTAAAAAAAATATTTTTCATTTACAGTTGACAATATATAATCTAATATCAGATTAGTTTCAAGTGTACAGCATAGTAGTTAGACATTTATATAACTTACTAAGTGATCCCCTGGTAAGTCTAGTACCCACCTGGCACCATACATAGCTATAACAATATTATTGACTATATTTCCTATATGGAACTGCACTTGTTTCAATCTGAAAAGAATATAATTACACTTCATTCAGCCTGGCAAGTACAGCACTCAAGCTTCTTGTTGCCCAAGAGCCTGTAAGTACACGGGATTCAGTTAATTAGTAAACTAAATCTTCCCTGTCTAAAAAGTCCCTGAATATTTCTTCATTGCTTTCTATACTCTGTGGAGTGATATCAGAATTTGAGGAAGATTTAACTTTAATTTGAGTTAGCCGGGTGGCACAGAATGCTGTTTGACTTTTCCCTCTGGCCGTTCATGTATTCATCCCTTCACCCGCACATTTATTTATCTAACAAATACTCCTCTATCAACAACTATGCTGCAAATCATTTTGCTAGATATTGTACATTAAACATCAATGAATCAACAATGTTTATATCTCATTTCTCATTAAAAAAAAAATCCCTGCATTGCACCTCAGGTCTAATCATTGAAACAGTTTGGTTTGCCCGTAACCTCTCATCATGCCTACCTCAAGGAAGGTTCTCAGCTACAAGCAGCATAAACCAACTGCAGTCCACTTAAGTAGAGAACACATGTTTGAAAGGAAAGGGGAATTGCTATCACTCTGGAAAGTGCGGAACCAGGGTGAGAACGTAAACAGGAACAGGTTACCCATGTGGCCAGAACCACAGCCAAATATAAACAGGTTCAGCCAGGACAGTGGATTTGTTATATCTGTATCCCAAGTGGTGCATGGCCCCTGTCAAAAGCCAAAACATAAGAATATCAAAGGACAGGCCCTGTGGCTATATCTGGACATCCTGCTACAAGACATTTCTAGGGCTCTAAACTCTTACCTAGACCCATACCTCTATCCTCTGTCACTCTCTCCCAACATGTTCCCATTTCACCCTCTCATTGTCTGATCCTCTTCCAACACTCTACCATTGGGACCACTCAAAAAAATGAGGAGAAATGGAAGATTGTTAACCTCTCGTGCAGACATCCAAGTTTAAACATTTTATCTTACAGTCCCAAATTAAAATTATTTTAAGCAGCAATTAACCTTTTAGAAAAATTTTGGAATGTCTAATAAACTCTTGGGCAGTGATATATGTTTTGGGCATAAAAAAAATAAAGACACTCTTTTGGCGTCAAGATAGTTATGGTCTATGGAGAAGAAGACATATAAAAGCTAACAGTACTGTAATGGGATGTGTGCTCATGAGTTCTGTGTAAAGCATTATGAGAACACAGATGAGAGACTAATTCTGCCTGCCAGTAGTCAAGAGAAGCTGCAGAAAAAGACTTGTGTACAGTTATCAAAATACCATTTAGGCATAAACATCATTTCTTTCCTTGTTCAGAGTGTATATCTTCCATTGTATTTTTAGTAAAAAATGCACAGTTAATTTTCTCTACTTCTCAGGGTTGAAGTAATAAACTATACCTCAATGAACATAATTTGGCTCACTTCAAACAGCTTCCCCAAATCTACAGTCATATAGCATTTTGGTCCCATCCTTCCAAAGCCCTGGGCTACACAATAAATTTCCTTAATATTACAGTTGTTGGACGATAACGGGGAAATAACATGTAACCAGAAAATAGAATTTTAAAAGCTGTTTTTAATGTACCTAGGAAACATATTCTGGAAATGAATTCTTTATCTTCGAGATTTAATCTGCCTGAGGTACATTCTTGGGGCCAGAAGAAGACAAGGCAAAGGTAGACATAAATGGAAAAGTATTCAAAAGTTTACATTTTAAGCTTTCCATTTGATATTTTAAGGTGTCGTAGATATTTTTGTGAGCTGTCGGTGTGTGAGCTGAATACATCAGCCTGCTTGTGTGTGGAATGGAGCAAACAGCTCAGCAAGGATCAGGCATTTCTATTGTACATCATTCAGACTTTGGTGCCACAATTCCAAAAAACGTCACTACACTTCAGCATTTGCTTTAACAGAAGACATTTTGTTATTATTATGTTTTAATTTCATCAAGTAGAATTCATGAAATGATGGTTTCATCAGCCTGTAGAGATGCTTCTACAGGAACTGGGCCACCTGCTTCAGTCCCACCTGTCCAGCTCATAATCTCACTCCGGGAGGGTATTTGTTTTGTTTTTCTTTTAGGGATATGAAGTAGCTGACTATGGTGAAATATTTCCTGTCATTTTGACTTCCCCTTGAAGAGAAATCCTGATTTTGCTTCTGTAGAAAATCATTTCTTTGGATTATAGAATTGTCCCTAAGAATATATCTATAAAAATATAAATACAAAAGGTGAATCCAATATTCTAAGAGGTAGTACTTTTCTATAAATATTATACTCACCAATAAATTACATGATACGTACAACTAAAATAAATTCAAGAATAGATGTATGAATAAATTGATGGATGGAAATTAACTTTTGACAGCAAAGGTAAGTGGGTAATTCAAGACTGAGACTCAGGATACATCAGATTTCCACCTTTTAAAGACTGGTAATCCTTTAAAGCAGAGGAAATTTTGGAGGAAAAAAGTAGGCTCAGAGGATACATCAAAATTGGGAGCAAGCCAAAATATAGATAACCTATCTACAAGAAATAGGCTGAATAATAAAATTAGGTCCTCTGATTTGACAAGTGCATACTGAAGGATTTATACTGTACTGTGTATGTTCTCATGTTTGTGTGTGCATATGTGTTTAGCACTAAATAGTGCCAAAGCATTTTGATCATAGGTGTTAGTCCCAAAAGGTTGTGACCATATTCCTGTAATTGCTAGCTAATACCCTATTAATATCTTCAACAAATAATTTGTTCCCTTGATTTTCCTAAAATTAATTTTACAAAAACATCATCATGATGTTAAGGATTATATTGCAATTCAGATTACTGTGTACACTCATGATTGGTTATTTGATTAGATCTGTGAGCCTGATTTCCCTTGCTGTAGAGAAAAGATGCTAAAAGAGCCCAGGGAAAAAAATTAATTGTGCAAATTAGGATTCATAGGGAGATGTGGAGCAAGTACCTGATCTACATTGTATGGCTCATCTCTGTTGGGCATTGTATTACTTATCTACTGCTTATAACAAATGGCCACCCAAAAACTTAGCAGATAAACACAGCAAGCAATTGCTGTCTCATGGTTTTTGTGGATCATGAATTGAGAATCACATTGACTGGGTGATAGTGAATCACGATGTGTCATGAAATTACAGTCAAGAAGTGTCATCAGAAAGTTCAGCTGGGGGGCAATCCATGTCCAAGTTCACTCCATATAGTTGTGGCAGGTTTATCTTCTCACAAGCTATGGACAGGACACCTTAGGTTCTCACCACATGGGCTTCTCCTTAGTGGGCTTGGGTAGCCTCATGACGTGTGGTAGGTAACTTCTCTCAGAATGGCTGATAAGTGATGAAATACACAAATATAGATGTGGATATAGAGAGAATAAGAGGAGTAAATTCAAGATAGAAAATGTTGTCTTTTGTAATCTCAAAATTGATATACTGTCACTTCTGCCAAATTGTATTGGCCACATATTTGGCGTAATGTAGGAGGGACTACAAAAGAATGTGTATATACTAAGAGGCATATATAATTGGAGATTATTATACCAGTGATCAAAAAATAAAAGTTGCTTTTTTTTTATTCTGGCATCTGAAAATCTGTAAAGTTAATCTCCAATAGTTAAGAGTGAACAATAATAAAAATACAAGAAAAGACATAAGTAGCATAATGAAGTGTGGGTTGTCTAGTCTAATAAAGTTCTGATAGTCTTACTTTCAGAATAATATGTTGAGGCGCAGAGTCTAGGTTGATGTGAAATAAGCAATAGTCATCGATATGACTCTTCCCATATGAGTGAATTTTTGCTGCATAACAAAGTACACCTCAGTTGAATGTCTTGGGAAACATTTAACAATGTCACAATTTTAACAAGGCTAGGCAGTGTTTTTGGTCTGGACCAACTTCCCTGATCTCTTTGGTTAGCTGGTGGTATAGATAACCTCACTCACATGTCTAGTTGTAGGTGTGACAAGGATGGCTTGGCCAGGTGCCTCTTATCATCTAGATATTTAGACTAGGGCACTGACATGGGGCTAGCTACAGTGTTTCCAGGAACAGCAAGAGAGAGGAAGTCTGCTGAAGATTCTTTTCTAATCCACATTGGCTTCTCATTTATTACCGTCTGTTCTCAAAGAAAGTCTCATGGATTCTGCCTCTTGATGTGAAGTGCTGCAAAGCCATGTTGCAAAAGGGCCTGCATACAGGAATGGGGAGACTTGGAAAGTAACTTTGTTATTGCCACACTCTCCAGTTTGTATTAGCTCCAACCCACTGTTTCTAGAAACAGTCTCAGCTTGTTGATCATTTATCTTGGTGCTGAGAACACCCCCACCCAGGAAAGTAGAGAGTGAGACAGGGGCTTACGTGCAATAATTTAATTGGAAAAATCATTCTAGGGAGCAGGAGAGGGACTGGGTAAAAAGACATACAGGAAGCAGAAAAACCCAGTACAATGGTGAATTCCTTAAGTGATCCACTGTGGGCAACTGAGGTTTGATTTAATCAAGACTTAAAGAAGACATGCACCATGAGTTTCTGAGGTTTGCACCCAAGGAAAAGAAGGGCGGAGCTCTTCAAACCAACCATCACAGTCCCATTGTTCAAGGGCTGCTTCCCTAGGGCATGTAATGTCCTCGCACTTGTGATTCATTCCTGAATTAATATGGTATTAATATGTAGATTTACTCCTGAGTAAATCTCAGTGAAGTTTAGAAATTTCTTTGAGAGAAAACAAGATATGCACAATGCAGATCTGAGGCTGGTTATTGTAGCAACACCTCAAGGAAAATATGAACCAAGAATTTCGTGGGGCACAAAAAATTTTGGAACAGTACTTGGGCATAGTTTATCATATTTTGTGTAGAGACAGTATGTAAAATGTACACGTGTTATCTCATTGAACCCTCCTACAACTATCAGAGAAATTAATTGACCAAAGCCACAGAGTTATAGTAGTAGATGGAAGAACTAATATTTGAAGGTAGGTTTTCTAACAACAAAGTCTGCTTTTTCAATGTACTTTACTTCCTAAAATTGCTCTGCATGTGTGTGTGTGTGTGTGTGTGTGTGTGTGTGTGTGTGTGTGTTTCTCTCTTTTTTTGTGTGGGGGATGGAGACTAAGGGGGGCTCTTAGGCCCAGCTGGAGATAGTGGGTTCTTTGGTATTGCTCTCTATATTGGGATGTAGTACATCATTTATAATTTACTTATTCAAAAAAAGCATAGGATTATTTAGGGGACTTCTATGAATACAAAATAGGTGTGTATAGTGGTGGGGCTGGGGGCAGGGGTGGTGGCAAGCATCCGCACAAGTACAAATTGACATTAATTGGGTTAGAATTATGTTTCTCATCAGAGTGAAATTAGCTAATAGTATTTTCTATCAGGCCACATAATTCCTGGTCTCTCAGGTTGGCAGACAGGCAGGGAAATAAGGAAATGGGGGATATTTTAAGATATAAAGGGCATGTCACATTTGAATGGAAATTTTATTTTCAAGATCATACTGGCTCTAAATTAGCTGGTTTACTCACCAATTCTTCAGTCATAACTCCCTATAATAGTCATTCTTCACATCTTTCAGTAAAATGACTACTGATAGACATAATGGTGGTCCTAATACATTGTGAGACCGTACAAATGTCTTCTGGGTTACCATGGCAATAAATAAACTCTCACTATAGTTTTCTCATTGATTTTACTTTTTTATAAGTTTACAAAATTACTGGTTCATATATCATACATATGATTACTTCATTAATCCTAAAATTAGATTAAAAAGAGAACCATTCCTCAGCTATGCAATAAAACAGAGAATTACTCTAGAAGCAGTTCAGTGTATATGTGTTTCCTCTGTGAGTGAACAAAGGAGGTCACATAGAGAAACCTACTGAATTTTATTGCTGTCTCATAAAGAGTGTATATAGCACTCATAAAGAATATGGTGGGGAAGTAAATTATTTACTGTGAAAACCTTGGCTGTGAAATCATTTATATACCACTCAGGTATTTGCATACAGTGGAAAGAGGAAAGCCAGTGAACCATATTTCTAGGCATTTTATTTATTTATTCATTTATTTTTACTTTTTCCATCTGAGTATAAGGCATTAAGTATTTTAGGCACACAATCAAAATGTTTACCATGAATTTTCTGGGTGATAATTGCTAAAGGGATTTGTGGCATTTTAAAATTTAACTGTAGTTTTCTTTGTTCTTTAAACAATATATTGGACTAGAGAACTTTTAGTGTGCTTAAAAGTGTAATACCATGCACTTTAAGTGTATTGCGTGTAATTTGAAATATTTAAATACCTGCCACTATGTTCCTTAGAAAACAGATTGAAAGCTAAACCTAAGTGGATGGAAACATAGAAAGTCCATGCCACTGGGAAACAGACTATGGATTAGATCAGCCCTTCTTACACCGTTTAATATACTCTATGAACAGTCCCACATTCTTGGAAAGGATTCTGAGGAGAGAAAAAAAACAATCATTTTGACAACTAGATTGCCTCTTCACTGAGAAATAGAATGTTAATCAATTATTTGTTCTTTTTAATTGCTAAATGTTAATACCTTGGCACATTTGAGAAGCAGCAGTAAATAAATATCTTTGTAACTTTTAAATCTCATATTTTTTGCACAGCACATTAGTTCTCAAAATGTACTCACTTGCATTGTTTTAACCTCGAAGCAAACACTGAAATTAGAAATAAGCATTGTTAACATTGTCACTTTACAAATGGAAAAAAAATAACACTCAAAAAAAAATGCAACTTTTCCAAAGTCACAGAGACAAGTAGAGGAAAATGGAATTGGTATCGACTTATTTCATCCAGAGCATTATTTATGTAGCAGGACTTCCCCACCCATAGTCAGCCCGGCATGTACGGAAATGAGCAAGGCACTGCCTGTTTCCCGCCCTTCCATTAGTGTAAATCTCACTCTTTGTCATTGTAAGATGTCCTTGCCCTTGGGTTGACCAAAACCAGATGAGAAATTCCTGAAGTTATTTATTTTCTCAAAAATTCGCATTACTTTTCACATGCAACTTTAGTTCATCCGTTGTCATTTTATGTACCTTCCTCTGTGGACATTAAAAAAAAAAGTGAGATATCAACATGTTTTTGATTATACATTGACTAATACCAGAATAGCAAAAACAAAGTTGTAGATTTTGTTCTCCTAGAGTAGTAAATGACCCACTTTAGTTGTCCAGGTGACTGATTTAGGACACTACTGACAAAAAAGATTAATTCCATATAAATTTCCAGACTAGCTTCTATCATTACAGTTGCAATGCAGAACAAAAATATTTAGGTGTCTTGATATTAGTCATACTAATGTATTTGAGGGAATCTCTTTTTCTCTTTCTCTCTCTCCCTCAATTACTACTGCAGATATATGCTATTTCTAAGATTGTGATGAATTCGATACATGCCTTGGACACTGTGGAAAACTCCTGTATATTTGTGGAATGAATGTATGTTTTATGAATGCTGATTTATTTAAACTTAGAATGATAACAATACATGTATAAATTATGTATTTCTTAATAAAAATCAAATGTTTTACATTTACTTAACATAAAATAGCTTTTCAAATTTGGAAAATAATTTAAAGTAACATTGCTTATTGAGGACAAGAATTCACAAATTATCCTCCTGTGATTCCCCAAAAGCTAGAAATTATACACATTGGGCATATCTTATGTGTTTAATATCTACAATTACTTTTAATTATAGACTTTGTTCAAATTTGATTTATTTGTTTCTAATATGTATGTTATATGTGTGTACACACAGGTTTATATAATTTTATTGGGTTGTCGGAAAAGTCATGATGCATTTTTGCAACAAAAAACATAGAAAAAAATATGTCATGACTTTTCCAACAACCCAATACTAACTTAGTGACAGAACCACTTTGTACTTTTTGTTCACATTGTAAAATAGGTGAGCATTGAGAGGCTTAATATGCAAAACACTAACACAAAAAGAAAAAAATTAAGTTTTAGCATTGTTTATTACCATTAACATAAATACTTTTAACAAGTAGTATTGAAGACTTTGGACTTGAATTTATTTCATCAAATATTTCTTATTAAGCTACCATTCAATGCAGAAAAGGGAAAAAAGATTTAATACTGTATCAGTATTTTCAGAGTACATACTTGTACATTGCTCTTCTGATAAATAATGTGATGAATAAATGGATTATTTTTCCTATATGTACGAAAATTTCATCCTAGAATTAAGAATTCCAAATTCTTAAAGTTGATATTTTTAACATTCTAGGAAGTTAATCTCACCAAAAAAATCACCAAACATTTGAAGTCATAGATTTATTATATTTTATTTCCATATGATATACTGACAAGAAACTATAATAGCTGTACTATAATTTTTCAAATTATGTTTTTGAAAAAGTACATAGTATTTGCCAAACAGAAATTTAGGACATTCCTTAGATGGAATTTCTACCATGAAACTATTAAATTTACTATCTTCTAATTTTATTTTATTCTTATTAAGTAAAACATTTATATGAACCAATTCAATACAAGCTAAGTTATCAAGCTCTCAGTTTTGTTTTTTCTCTTTGTGATGAATGCAAAGACAATAACTTTTACACTAATAAACACTAAACACATTTTCACAATTTGTGGTTTTGCTTATGCCTGCTGAGAAAAATAATTGAAAGTAAGTGCCGTATTTATCTCTTTACCCTGCTATGTTTTCCTCCTTTTATAAATATGCCGTGGAAATGAATGGAAATGAACATGCATCAGACATTGCAGAGGTGTAAGTACTAAAATAGTCACCGGTTGGCTATTGTCAAAGGATAAATTACTCAGCAAATTTCAATTTTGCATATTAGGAGAGTTGCTGGAAGGTACTTAGTGTGAATGAGATATATTGGTGTATATGGCAATTTTATTGCTTTTTGTCTATGATTGTATCAAAATACAACATACCATGCCATGTTTTTGTAAGTTATTCCAAGGTTGAACTTACTCTTTTAAGAAAAAAGATACTTTGACTATTGAAAAACAAATATATTAAGCACTGGGAAAGTCCATAAGCTTTTGAATTAAAAGAAAAAATTGTGATAAAAAAAATACTGCATATGAACCTGCATGTGTTGTTTTGCTTGTTTTTTGTTTGTTTTCTTGTTTTTTGTTTTTTTTGGTTTTTAACAGGTGGTGGTCACAGAGTTATTGACCACCACCTTTTCATAAGATTGAGCCATAGCAAGAGTTTCTGCAAGTTTCAGTCGTCTCTACAGAGAGGTGAATAGTGGAGTCAAGCCCTTACCAGTTAAATCACTATACATTTGCTCCACCAGGTTGCACCTTACTCTTAAATAAAGTGTAGTACATTTAATGCAACAGATACTTGGGCTAGAAACAATGACATATTTAATCAGGGTATCAAACTTTTCTTCAGTTCTCTCATTTTTAATAATACATATGCTTATAGATTCCAAGGGATATTGATTCTAAATTCGCTCTATTTTGATTTTAGGGCTCTTCTTATAATTATCAAGATTCATAAAAAATGTATTCAACAATTTCCAGTGGCAGAGCAGATCCAGTGGAAAGACATTCCAGTGACTAGGGATTTTTCTAGTGGTGTTAATGTTTGTAAAGCAATATATAAATTTTGCTCTCCTGTATTTCTATAACTTTATTTCCAAAACAATCATATGAATTGCAGAAACAATGATGAGGGAAAGTAAACAAACTGACCCTAAACTACAGATAATAATGCTCAGAATTACCATACAAACCCATATCCTCCAATTCTAAATCTTGGGCACTTTTTCCACAGCACGTTGCTTGAGTCACTCCCTTTGGAAATATAATATAATATATATATATGCATATATATTTAATTCCATATGTATACATCATGTATACATGTTGGGTTGTCGGAAAACTCATGACATATTTTTTCTGTTTTTTGTTGCAAAAATGCATCATGACTTTTCCGACAACCCAATATAATATATTTAATATTATATACTTACTATTATATATTTAATATTACACATACACACACACACACACAAGATGCCAAAAAATATATACACATTTTAAGAAAGGCAAAAACTGTATTAAAATTGTAATACAATCAATGACGTTAGCATTAATTTAACACCATTCTGTATAAGCAAACATCATACTACACATTGCTACCGTAATTCAATTCAACTTCGAAAAGCAATACATAGATAACATCTCTTAAAATGTGTACATTTTTTGGCATCCCTGGTGTATATCACAACTCCAATTGCATTATTTTGCATTATTTCAAAGTCATATATGAAAATTTTGGAGAGTTTTGTCTATACCATAGACATGGTCAATTGTGGAACTTTCATCTTACAAAACCAGTCTTGCGAGAACTCTGCATGTCACACGATTTCACCATTTTGTGAAAAATCAAATAAACTCCTGTCAGACGATATGGACAATTTCTAGACTTAAGTCTAATAGATTTTGAAATCTACTAGTTTGTCAAATACATTTTTCTCCTAAGAGAATAATAACCCTTCATCTTTAAATCTGCAAGCTAAGGACTCCCCCTTAAAAAAATGTTTAGTTATTTTTCTAAATTAGCCAACAGTTTTTCTGCGAGTTAGTAGTCACAGAACTCTACCTGATTTAGTGAAGTTTTTTGCCTCACTAATGTGTTTGTATTAAATGTGACTCGGTGGTTTGATTTCTGGAATATTTAGCAAGACAATATTTAGAATGTTTCTTTAAATCACAAAATATCTAGTTTAGTTGAATATAAATATAATATTTTTCAGGTGTTTTGTGCTTCAAAGTGCAACTCAGTTCTGTATCTAAAAAGTTTCCAAGCACAGAGATTTGAAGAATTTTGACACTCGGAATCGTCATCTCTAGTAGAGTTGATTCAGTTCACCGAATATATACAAATACTCACCTTATGAAGCAGTGCCTCTACACTTAATTATTCAGGTCCAACATTTTACAAAAATGAAAAGGTTAAGATAGCCTATTTATTTCTAATAACAGAATGTATGTATGCCAATTTAATAATAAAATAATACCAATTCATTTTTGCTTTGTTTTTGGCTTCAAAACATCAATGCTTTAAAGAGTCCATTTGCTTATTATTAATTTTTAAAGGATCAACCAGGGAATTTGGTCTTAAATATGCAATAAATGCAAATTGCTAAAAATCCCTCATGTGGCAAAAGTCAATATCAGAGTGTCTATCTCTTGAGACAAGCCAAGTGACTATATCCCCAGAGTCTGAATAACTTTATCATAGGCTAGGATGTGACCCCCAGTTTTTCAGGATGAGAGTTGTCTATTTGTCAAGGGGAGCCTCACTGATAAAATTCATCAAACTGAGGAAAAAATTAAAGAGAAAATTGATTCATTTATAATGAGAAATAGAGCCTCTAAGGAAGTATTCTTGGATACAACAAATTCATTCAATATGTGTAAGATGAACTTGCATAGTTCTCCTATGATTCACTATGCATTGATATGAAAATGTCAGTTTTGAGGCCATTTTCATCATTTCCATATGCTTTGGGAAATCTACACTGAAGCCTCTCCCTCATATATGATGTGATATCCTCATTATAGGGAATGGGGGAGGGGGGAGGGGAAGGGATGAAATATTGTTGACAAACCTAAGACCTATTGTACCAATTTTTAAGCCTGTATCTATTGGAACAACATTCAGCCAAATTTCCAACTAAAAAGAATTACTAAAAAGAATGCTTCCATCTATCCAATTTCATTCTGCCTAACAGTCTATTTTGCCTCTTCTCTGTCTCCTTTGGTGTTCAGATGCACTGCCCCTTGTATGCTTTTATTCCAGTGCACAAAATGTCTGCTCTACCTCCTTTACGCCCTTTCAGAATCTATGGCAATGAGCTTCTCTTCATGTCTGGGGTTGATGTTTCTCATCTACGGCAGCCATGTCAGCTTCCAATATAGAAGTCCACATGATCCCAATTTTAAAAATTTAAGTGGGAATTTTATCATCTTTATTGATAAACGTTAAGATTCTGGACCTGTTTACATTTAAAGTGCCCTCTTTCTATTTTATTTTAAAATACTGAATATTCTCATAGCATAGTCAAATGTGTTTTATTATTCTTATTCTTAAATTTTTTTCAACAGCGTTCTAAATTAATGAATGTCTTGAATAATATATTCAGGTTTGAGAGGCAACACAAAATTTAGCCTATTACTAAGATGATAGTTTTTCTGTTTATGGGCACTAAAAAGTCCAACTACTTATTGTTTCTCATGAAGACATCTTGGTTAAAAATCTTTTTATGCTTCTCTATTAGTTGGCAAGGTTTAAAAAAAGATTATTAAAGATTATCAATAACTTTTCTGAGTTAGCAGGACATGGTCATTAGTAGTTGGAAAACAACAATGGGAAACACATTGCCATCTCTAATAATTTTTTTTGTTTGTATCCAAGTGTGGAAAAAGAGATTTTTAACCATGCATTCAATAAAGCATTTAACACAAATAAAGAATTCACATCTTTAACTCATTTTTTCACAATGAAATTTTTAGAGCTTAAAATGCAAGTTTAGTTCTCTTTTTACAATATACTAAACATGCTGAAGATGATATAAACTCAGTATGAATGTAGCAACCTACCCTCACCTCATAATCAACCCTACTGCAGGTGACAGGGAGACAGTCAATATCTCAATGAAAGTTTTTGTACAACTGGAAAAAAAGTATTAAAATTGCAATTGTACATTCTATCAGTTATCTAATGAAAAGAAATTATACTGTAATTAGGAAATGATTATTCCAGGGACTTAGGAAACTCTAACTACATAGTTCTTAATACAATAACCTTCCCCCATGACTTCACCCAAAGAAAATTATATGCAAAACAATAGAGTAAGACAAAATGAAACTAAACTTTATTATGAGGTGACATTACTGCCTCAATCACACTATAAAATTCAATTAAATTAAGCTACATCACATGTAAGCTTATTTTGTCCCAACCTAAGTAGTCTAATTAGCCCAGTATCAGCACAGGCTATTGTCGCATATAAGTGTACTGCAATTTCCTAAAGAATGTTCTAGCGTTGTTCTCAAGAGAGCTTTCAACAGCTATCCCATTCTCTTTGCACTTCCTCAAAAGCTTAGGTATGTTCCTGTCTGAGGATATTTGTACTTGCTGTTCCTTCCCTTAATTGTCCCTTACCTTTCTTCATGTCTTAGTCTCTCATTTTCTTCCAGTACTGATGCAAGTTTCACTAAGTCAGAGAGTCATTTCCCAGCCATTCTATTTAAATTCACCACTGCTCTCTACCTTTTTAAATTTCCTATTTACCTTCTCTTCCTTTTCTGATTATCAGTTACATTTACAAACACTTAAAAAACATCATAAATTTCACTTTTTAATTTTACTTAGTAAACCTCCTCCTCCCAGAATAATGTCTGCTAGACAAGGATGTGGAGTCCAAGGTATAGCTCCAAATAGCACATATATGCTAAATGCTAAGATTTGTATCCAGGACTTGCCTGAGCGTCAACAGCTTGCAAACAACACTAGAGACCTTGGTGGCTCAATCTTCATAGTCCATGGGGCATAATAGCTATTCAATAAATAATTTGTAATGGGTGGATTTTGTTCTATTTCTTAAATAAACTTTTATTGGAAAAGTAATTCATGCATCTTTATGAAAAGCCTCCCTTTTTGCAAGTAATCATATATCCTTTCAGGAATAACATGTCTTTATAAATGTGTATGTGTAAATGGGAGGGTACTAAAATAAGGTAGCGATATATCTTGGAAATTATTCTATCTTAACATAGATATCTATCATGTTTTTTATAGCCACACTATATCTCATTTTTTGTGTGGATGTATCATGAATTGCTTAATCTCTATAGGGCTCCTTTATGAATATTTAATATAATGTTATTATAATAATAAATAAGAGCTAACTCTTTGGTAATTTCAAATATAATGGCCCTCTGTACTGAGAGAGAAGACAGTGACAATTTTAGATAGAATGGTAAGGAGAGAACCCATAAATTGATGATATTTGAGTTAACATTTGAAGGAAGTGAGGGACCAAGACAAACAGGAATGTAGGACACTGATTTCCAACAATGGAAACAGCAAGTTCAAAGGCCCTGAGGCAGGGAAACATCCCTTATGTGCTTAAAAACATTCAACAGTAACAAAATGGCTTCTGTCAGTTTTCTCAGGGAAAAAAATGAGTGTACTCCTAGGAAATGTTAAGAAATGTTTCTTAAGAGAATGACATCTTAAAATAAAAATGGATTATTTTGCTCAGGAAAATAATCTTTTTAAAAACTTACTTACACAGATAACACAATGTACTGCTTTGCTGCCTCCAACCTGTTAACTTATAAATCATGTAATATTTTGGGTTAAAATGGTCTCTGCAGTCTCCTTCTTCGTTGATATTGTATATATTAATAAACATATTATTAAAGGGATGTAGATTTTTAAATTTTCATGAAAAGGAAGTAAAAAAATAAACTGCCCATACCCAAGTTCACTGTGGAAGTTAGTGGCAGAGAACAGACTCAAACCTAGGGGTTTCTAAGAGAAGAATCTGTGAACTCTATCACTGGCTGTATTATAAGCACATTTAAGTCTTTGATTGTAATTAGTTGCATCCTTTTCTACAAGAAGTAAGACATCGATCAGTCTTCCCATGGATAGACACTACCAGATTTGCCTTTGAGAATCTCTCATTTCCAGGTACCTAAAGCTAACACATTCTTCTCTAATGAGCAAGTAATTTTCCGCCTTTTTAAACAGACAGCTGCCTGGTCACGGTGATACGTCCAGACATGTAAACAAAGAACAAGTCGGCTAAACCAATATCTGCTGAGAAATTTTCTATCGGGATTCTAAGAAAGGAAGTGCTCTTTCTGGGGTACATAACCTAGTGAGATGCACATACTAAGGGACCATCATGACTGCTATACATGGAGAAAGTCTGTGCCAAGAACAGAAAGAGATAAAGTCCTATGGTATTGTTGGAGCCATCGGGCCAAACCAACCCTGAGGTCTACAATAGGAACGCTTTTGTTTCAGGGATCCAGAAAAACTACTTCACTGCATCGTTTCCTTCATTTTTTCCTCCCTCCCTCCCTTCCTTCCTTCCTTCCTTCCTTCCTTCCTTCCTCCCTTCCTTTGAAGAAAATGTTTTTTGACAGTTCTTAAGATATTTTTTATGAAACTGATAGAAAGTAATGTACAAAGATAGAGTGCTGTAATATAAAAAAGGAAAGCATGAAAGTTTATATAGGGACTGCTAGGCATAAGTAGTTATTAAATAGACTCTAAGAAGGCTAAAATGCAAATTTCTCTATCACTGGATATTATAACAGTACAACATGGGATGAAGTTTCTGAAAGATAAATGAAAGCTAGATACATGGTTTGAACAGAGGACTTTCTGAAAACAATCTTTACTATGTTTACTGCATCCTATATACACCGTCCCCAACTCAAAATATGGGGCATAATTTCTTGTTATAGGAGGTCACAAGGTGTCTTCTTGCTGCAGTTCATCTAGACAGTTTCCCATATTCAATTCCAATAATATTTCTGAATTATAAATGTTAATGTATTAGTCCCAAGCTTAAAACCTTTTACTAGCCAAACAGCGAAGTCAGGATAAATGTCTCACTCTTGTTTCCTACCTCTCCAGCCCCTCTCTCACCACCCATTGCCTGGCACTGTGCCACTCAAATGCCCAATGCGTCTTTCTTCTTGGGACTATGCACACATGTTTCTTTGTCCTGTAATATTTTTAATGCTTCTCTCCTCCTGGTCAGACCTTTCTTCGTACAGAATTCTGTTTACCATTTGTTTTCCCATCTCAAAGCTTTCCCTCATCCCCTGTAAATTTCCTGATGGCAAGGATTTAGAATAATGGCCCTCCATTTCCAGTACCTCACACTCAGAAAACAATCAATTAGTATTTGTGAGCGGGTGCATCAGTAATGAGTGAATGAATGATTACTGAAAAAGCCTAACAGGACTTTCATCTCAGACCTTGATTCATCTCATTTCTGTTTTTAGGTTTACCCCTGGTTAGAGAAAGAGGATAAGATTAAGTGATTTTTCTGAAGCTTCATTTAGTTTTTGCCTTGAAAAATAAATTATGTTATTATTATTATTATTATTATTATTATTATTATTATTATTATTATTATTTTGCCTTGCTAGATATCAAAATGGCTCTAATCACACCTGGAAAAAAGCAGGATGATTACCCACACAACTCAAAATAAAATTATAAAAATTCTGCCTGTTTCTTAATCTGCGTTTTCAGCTCAGCAGCCGAAAATGCAAGCCTTTTGTCATCAACAGTTTCTGTCACTGAAGATA
Organism: Hipposideros armiger; assembly: GCF_001890085.2. Taxonomy (NCBI): domain Eukaryota; kingdom Metazoa; phylum Chordata; class Mammalia; order Chiroptera; family Hipposideridae; genus Hipposideros; species Hipposideros armiger. The sequence continues at coordinate 597,818 of NW_017731835.1, read as the reverse complement.
ATAGCAATGCTTGGTTAATGATTCAAGGAAAATAAAATGAACCCACTGAGTTTTCTGTTTTATTTATTCTACTGTGATATTTTATAGCATGTAATTTCATTTATGGCATCATTTATCAATAAGTAATATCCCATAAGTGATGTGACAGGGCTTGAAATAATGAGAAAATATAAATATAATATTTTAGCTGTTTTAACTTCAAATTGAGGATTAGAAAGCATGCTAAGGCATCTGAAGGTAGAATTTCTAGGGGGTGCTAATGTGGGGCACATTAACTGCACTTACACGCCCCATCATGTAAACGAGTCTGCCCCCATATGATTTTCCTGTTCCCCTATAAAGGTCCTCTTAGTAGGTCTACAACTGATCCCAAAATGAAAGTCTAGTTTTCAAGCCTTCTGGGCAAATGGCTCATAATTCTAATATGTCTTTTTATATTCACCGAAGGCTATTTGCTGTTAACTATGTGACAGACTGAAGGAAAAATTAAAGAGAAAGGAAAATTCAATAGTTGGCATGAAATTGCCTCACTGGAACCAAGTTCCTACAGCCTCAATTTTCACCTGTTTTGTTGGTTGTTTTTTTTTTTTTTGAGTGATTATCCCAACTAGTATCTGAATAAATATTTTTTGGGGAAAAAAAGCGTATTTCTAAGTTTGTCATTTATTTAGAAAATAATCTTTATGTAGGAAAATACATTGATAGACGCTAAACTTCACTTAAAACCTTTAGCTGGACATGTTTTCTAGTTTTGTTTGTTTTCTTAATAGCTAACCTTAGAATATCAATTATGTGCATCTCACCTCAAAGTCAGCTTAAACAGATTAAGTAAAAAGAAATTTAGTGGCTCAGACTTATAGACTTCTGTTAGCCAGATTCAGTAACTCAAAATTATTTTAGTTCCTTCTCTTAGGTCTTCTGCCCTTTGGGCTTCAGATGGTAGCTTCTCACAAATCTAGGCTCCATGTTCATACGCAAGAAAAGATTTCAACAATCTCGGCCAAAATCTTACTGTGTATTCCCAGTGCTTGCTGGCTCACATGCCAATCCCTGAAGCTAGCCGGATTAATGAAATGCTCGGTGGTCAGAACTAAGTTATTAAAAGGAACGTGAATGTATGATGAGTAGTTCCCAAATCTAATGTTCACAATAGATACAGTGTTGTAGTACAACACAATTTTTGCCAATGATGTCAATATATGTTAAGAAATATATTATTTTTATAGAAATATGAATTATTTGTTTTTTTCTTACTAAAGCACAAGGTGTACTTACCCACAATGCTCCAACTTACCCTAAATACGCTTGTATCATAACGTTTTTTTTCATCACAAATTTATGTTTTCATGGAATACTAATAAATAGGAGAAAAGAAGCTTTAAATAAATTATAGACAAAATAAACAAAACAAAACATAAATCTCAGAAACATCGAAATATATATAATTGGTTCTTTTGGCAAGTTGCTATTATCTAAAGTTATATTTGATTATGGTGTTCCATTCAAAACATAATTGTATTGAAATCTAAAGAAAATGAAATAGCATTAATATTCATTCAACTTTCAAAATTATTCTCTTCCAAAAAATGTGTTTTTAAAACAATGCCATGTTAGCCTTTGAGTTTTTAAACCCTACTTTATTGGGAAGATGAATATATTTCCAAATGTCTGACTAATGATGGATTTCTGAAAGATAGTAACTCAATTAATCCTCTACTGTATAATATACATTTATAATATATAACAAAAGGTGTTTTTGAGGAAAATAACCCAATATGTTAATTAAGAAAATGTATGTCATATCCAAAAAATTGCAAAGTGTTCGATATTGCAATTGCATTCAAGTAAATTTTGTTTCTTATAATCCTATATTTTAAGCAAAATTTTAAACTTCCTCTTATATTTCTGTAAGAGATTTCAAAGGATACAGTGTTGGGTTGGCATATATAAAAAGCTTTGATTTAGAATTTGCAAAATTAATAAAATAATGATCTAATATTTTTCATATATTCAAATAATTAAAAAGAAACATCAGAAAGAATGGTTCTATAATTTAAATGTCATTATGTACTGAAAGAATATGAAATCACATATTGGAACAACAAACAAAAAGGGGAGGTAGGTTACAGAAATCAATAAATACAGGAAATTCCTCATTAAAAGCCTTGAAAACTAGGCAGTAATATAGTTCCACAATTGTCAGAGTGCTTAAAAGATTTTTTTTCCACATGCCAATAGATATCCAACAGAACAGTTCTCTTAAAAGTGTTGTTTTAAGTTATCACTATATGCATAATAATGGCAGATTTTTAAATTCAAAAGAATGCTTCATTTATCAACAAAAATAAAGGACAGCTGATGTAATCAACAGCTGCTGATTGATCACCTGGAAGAATAAAAAGATATATTTATAGGAGAAAAAATAATGTGTTATTTTCCCAAACCATCACATAGTCTCATATTCTTAGAATTGATATCTATTATGTGCTGAGTGATTTTAAAAATGATTATGATTGTAAATAAAATGACATTTAAAAATAAATTTTAGGATGTGGAGTAGAGTGTGTCAATGGAGTCAATGGAATTGTCATAGATAAGCATGACATCGGGGGTGGGAGGGCAGTGGATGGGGGGAGGGGGTTGTTACTTTGTGAAGGGTGAAAAGGATAACTATTGTATTGTTCTGTACACATGAAACTAATAACAAAAAAATTAATTAATTAAAAATAAATAAATAAAAGATTGATTCATGCTGATTGAACTGAACTACATCCCTGAGGCAAATACTACTCTTGGCTAGGGCTCTGTGAATGTCTAAATCCCACAATCAGATATGTTCTTTCCCTCCTTTGAATAATAAAAACATTTAAAAACTTTAAAAAAATAAAAAATAAAATAAATTTTATAATGTTAAATGTATTATTTTGCATGCATATTGAAGTGGTATAATATTTTTAATATGGCTATGGTTATAACTATAATATATAAAATAAGTAAATAATAGTCAATATACTTTAAAATGTAATCATTTAAAATACGTCCTACATTGACTGTTATGTTAGTTATCTAAATATAAACTTTAACCAATAGGTGTGGGTACCATGGGTTATTCTTTTATATCCTTTTGTATATATTTACTATTTATTTATTGAGTTCTACATATTGAAATTTCATTCAATATACAAAAAATTAAACTAAATATAAAGCTAAGATAATCATAACTATAGAGAAGGGATCAAAAATAATCTTTTGAGTAAATATTTAAGTAAGCATACTTTTAATCATCATCAAATACTTTATTTTAAAATTTTCAGAATGACAAAAAGGTTAAAATTTGTATTTGTTATAAAATATATTCATTCAGATGAATGTCAGATTTCTGCATTCAGATAGTTAAAATGATGTTAGGAATTGATGGGGAGAATTAAAAATTATATGTGGTAACACTTTCTCCAGAATGAAAATTGCACAGTTACTAATAGTTTTTTGAGTATTTGGGAAAACCTCCCTTATCAATATTTTGGGACAGAGGTAGGCTGGTTATTGTAGAAAAATAACAAAGTGAGGAATCCTATTCAATGATACAAAATATACTATAAAATTTAATGTTAAATTCACATACAGAAATGTACTTCCATTTATCAGTATTTTAATAAAAACCAAGGGCTTATCTCTTAGAATAGGCAAAAACTTGAATTTAAACCCACACTACAGAATGTTTTGTGACTTTTGAAAAAAATAATCCAATATGTTAATTAAGAAAATATATTTCATATCTAACAAAACTCCATACATTTCTGAATCCTGTTTGGTCAGAATTAATATAAACTTGTTGACTAATGAATATGGTCTTTTTCCCCCATCAACTACTGTCATGACTTACGTAAAATATTTTATTGCCACTGATAGAATCTTCTAACATCTTAGATTGATTTCACTTTCATTATATTTATAAAATGTGGTTTCCATGAGCTTTGCTTTTAAACTTAATTTTTTATTATCTAATTTAAAGCATATTTCTCCTAATAATTCCCAACCGGCAACTCCATTAAGTCAGGCATCCTCCTTTGTTGTGGAAGAGTTGGCTTGTGTTTCACACACCTCTCCCTTCTATTCCTGCCCATAGAAGCCTCATTTTATACGAGAGAAGAATTGCAGGCAAAATACTTTGTTCACTATTATATCATCAGAGTCTAGAAGAGTACCCGACACATATAAATACTCAAAAAATATGTATTTAATGAAGAAAATAACTGAAACAATAATATTCTAATTTTCTCTTAACCCTGTAGATTATCAATAAAGACGCTTATAGATATATAATTATTTAATAAATACTACACTGATTCTTAAGAAAACTAAGTGACTTGACAAAAAAAACAAAAAAAAAACCCTCTGTAATTAGTCTTTTCTTTTTACTTTATATGAGGATGAGAAAATTGGCCCTTGAGTATTTACTCATGTTAGTCAAAGCAAGATTAGAATACATAAGACTCCTGATGATAAATAATTGTTTGCTACTATTTTTTCCTATGATGATTGATAGTCATATCATGATATCCATTGTTGTAGAGTTCATAACACAACTGAGCAGTAGAAAAATAGACCAAAATTAGATAGAAAAAAATATATTTTTGTCACTGGACACAGGAAAAAACTCAATTTTTTCAGAAAATAAGAGAAAAAAATCAATATATCATAATGATTCATAATATTTCTCTGTACTACTCTAAATATGCATAAAATTCATATATGTTGATATTAATATACTATAATAAAATAAATGACAATAATTGTTCAATAAAAGTACAGCATTCCATGACTTCACACATAGATGTTACTATTAATAAGGGTATACAACATGTTTTGTTTTTGTTTTTTTACGCTATAGAGGGTGCAGCTTATTGGTGCAGCTTACTGGCCCATGTGGGAATCAAACCGGCAGCCCTGTTGTTCAGAGCCTGCGCTCTTACCAACTGAGCTATCCAGCCGCCCCTACAACATATTTAAATATAAATATATTAAGCACTTTTAGAAATATATTCTTTGAGAAAGCATATTATTTATAAATGCCTTTTGACCTCATTTTTATTGTTAAATTAATGTAATAAAGGGAAAAGCCCATAAATTTAAAGGTAAATAATGGGTGCCATTAATGAGGAGGTTTTGCTTATAGCATTACCATGGTAAACATTTTCAGAAAGATTTCCAACAATGAAAACCTTACAACTACTGGATAAATTATCCTAACAGAATAGAAAGAGTGCATGATTCCAAATCACTAAAATAAAGAGAAAAAAAATCACCTATGTTTTTTCTAGAAATATGCAACTACAAAAGCTAAAAGTAAAAAGGCTAGAAAATGTTTTAGTGCTAAACAAACAAACAAAAACTAATCTGAACAAAATTGCAGTAACTTTTTTAATACTTGTGACAAAATAAATGTTAAGAAAAACAAGTTATTTTTTAGAAAGTACACAATGTTATTTGATGATATAAGTTTTCATACATTCAGACAATATGAAGGTCAGATAATTAAGTTATAAACTCAGAAAAAATGCTACATATCTTATTGCTGAATATCACTGTTGTCACCTTTGAAGTACTCCCCCTGGGGAAGCTATGCTCCAATGCCAGCACTTAGTCCACCTTTCAAAGCAATTTTGGAATTCTTTTTCTGGAATGGTCATCAGTGCTGTCGTCGTATTACCCTGGATGTCCTGAATAGCATCAAAATGTCTTCCTTTCAACATTTCCTTTATTTTTGGGTAAATAAAAAAGTCATTGGGGGCCAGATCAGGTGAGTAGCGAGGGTGTTCCAATACAGTTATTTGTTCTGTCTAAAAAGTCTCTCACAGACAGTGCCATGTGAGCTGGTGCATTGTCGTGATGCAAGAGCCATGAATTGATGGAAAGTTCAGGTCATCTAACTTTTTTTTTTATGTTTTTGTTTGTTTGTTTGTTTGTTTGTTTGTTTTTATTGGGGAATTGGAGGGATGGGAACAGTGCTGGGGAATTGGGAGAAGGGGAACAGACAAGTTGCTGTCGTTTTGTTCTTCAGTCTAGTTGTGGAGGACGTTGCTTCACTGGCCCAAGTTGGCACCATCATTGCGCTCTTCCAGGGTGAGGCAGATCAGTCGCTGGCTTCTGGACGGCCGCTCACTGCGGCTGCTGGCCGCTCACGCTGGCTGCTGGCTACAGATGGTAGCCCATGGCAACCCACTGCCACAGGGGCTGCAGCCCACGCCGACGCCGGCGACCCACGGCAGCCCAACTCCAGGTTGAGCTGTTGTTCAGCATCTTAGCTGTAGAGGGCAGTGTCACTGGCCCTCATATGTGGGATCCGAACCGGGGCCCTCTGGCGTCCCAAGCCAGTTCTTAACCATCGCGCCACTCGGCCGGCCCAGGTCATCTAACTTTTTCACACAGCCTTTTCAGCACCTCCAAAGAGTAAACTTGGTTAACTGTTTGTCCAATTGGTACAAATCATAATGAATAATGTCTTTGATATCAAAAAAGGTTAGCAACTTTGTTGCAACAAGTTCGCAAACTTAATTGTAAGACCTTGTACACTAATTCTAAACCAATATGATTTAACTTATTTGAAAGAAAATAGAGAAATAAGAAATTTGTAAACATTCTTTTACAGGAGACAATTTCAAAATAATTTCCTGTTTTGGGAATGTAATGTTGCCTTATCATTGGAAAATGAATATAAATTATCATATCAAATCATTTAATAAAAATGATATCTTCAATAGATGCAGAAAATATTTTATAAAATTGAACATCAGTGGTAATTCTCTTTCCCAATAAAAACCAAACTGTATAGTCAGGTAGGGTAATCCTTACCTGTTCCTTGTTTTGGAGGGCAGATTAGAACATGATAATTGGAGTTCACATGACTCCTGATTACCAGCTCTGTGTAATCAGGACTTACAACACCCTGATTGCTCCTATCTGATTAAAAAAAAAATCAAACTAAGTTTAAGCTAGTGTGTTTAGAATATTATGTCATCTGATCAAAGAGGAGCAGAGTAGAAAAAAATTATATATATATATACACACATATATACATATATATACATATACATATATGCATATATATGCATATATATATATATATATATATATATAAATGGATGCATATCAACTTCAGTAGCCCCATTCTTCTTTTCTCTTTTTAGCTTTAAATCCTTAAAGTAATTTTCCCCTTAAGTCTTGCTGCTAGATGCTGCCTTAGCAGCTTAGACTTCCAAGTGATATAACAGAATTTGGATGCCTTCTCTTCATGCCTCCTAATAAGTGAAGTTTGAGGCTGCATGGGAAGGGAAAAAGCCAGTTTTGTTAGATGTCATAAGAAACTTAAGTGGAGATACTTCGTCGGGAGTTAGATATATAACTCTGCCCTAAAACGCAAGAGTGGATCAGTACCACAAAGTGATAGGCTGAATCAAGAGAAATGTATTGTCTCACAGTTCTGAAGGCTAGAAGTCTGAGATCAAGATCTTGGCAAATTTGTTTCATTCTAAGGGCTGTGAGAATCTGTTCCGTTCCTCTTGTGTAGCTTCACGTGGCTTTGGGCAATCTTTCACATCCCGTGGCTTATAGAAATATCTGGATCTGTGCCTTCACCTTCACATGGCATTCTCTCTGTGTGCTTGCTTGTGTTCAAAATTCCCCTTTTATTAGGATATCAGCCATATTGGATAAGAGGTATACGCTCTTTGAGTATGACTTCATCTTAACTATTTACCTGTAAAACGAACCTATTTTTAAGGTCACATTCTAAGGTATTGGGGGATAGGTCAGACAACATATGAATTTGGGGGTGGGGGACACAATTCAACTCATGATAGATCTGAACAGCCACCTCATCAAAGAATATTTGTAGATGGCAAACAACAGGTGAAATGTACTCAATATCATATGTCATTAGAGAAATACAAATTAACAATGTGATACCAATGTACAACTATTAGAATGGATCAAATCTGAAATACTGACAGCATCAAATGCTGACAATGGTGTGGAGCAACAGGAGCTCTCATTTATTCCCAGTGGAAATGCAGAGTGGTACAGATGCTTTGGAAGATAGCTTAACAGTTTTTGTTTTGTTTTATAGAGCTAAACACAATTTTACCATACGATCCAGCAATTATCCTAGGTATTTACATAAATGAATTGAATATGTATGCGCACACACACACACACACACACACACACACAAAGTAATCCTACATGTTCAATGCTTATAATGGATTTTTATTCATAATTGACAAAAACATGAAGGAACCAAGGGGATCTTCAGTTGTTGGATGATGAAACAAACTCTGGCACATACATATAATGGAATATTATTCAGCAATAAAAATAAATAAGTTACCAAGTGTAGTACACCAATGCAAGATGTTAATAGGAGAAACTGAGTGTTCTGTAAGAGGAAGTATATGGGAACCTCCTGGACTTTCTTTTCAAATTTCTATAAACTTAAGTGGTTCTAAAAACAGTCTATTAAAATAAATAAATAAATATAAACGAATAAATAAATAATACGAATATGAAGAAATCATAAAATTAAAGAATAATATTTTTTTAGACCATAAAATCCACATTAACAAAAACTTTTCATTGATTAGCATATAGCAACATTTAGGTGACATAAAATGTTTCTTAATGCTAGAAACATTGTGCTATTTAATCATTTCATAATAATTTTCTACCATCACTTATAATTTTCTAAATACCACTTTTTGTTCTTAGCCAAACTGACATTACGTCTTTTTTTCTTCTGCCTGTTAAAGTTTAATCAGGGATAACTAGAAATTACTCGTTTCATTGTTTATGCTAAACTTAATTGAGTCTAAATTCTTGTCTAACCTTTGTTGTTATTGTTTTTGACTGTGGAGCAATTCCCACTTGAAACTTCCACTACTTTGTTTAACCATCTTTCCTTTAACAGAAGCTTCTTTAAAATGATATTTTATATTTCTTGGCTACTTATTAACAGTATCTCCAAAATATCAATTCTTTCTCCCAATTTTCTTTTCTTTTCTCATTTTACATTTCATAACACATTTTTCTTATGTCCAAAGAAAATGCCATTGCAGAGGCTGGAAAAAAATATATTAGTTTTTAATATATTTTGGAATTCATGTTTCGATTACAAAAGTTTATCCTTGCAATATTATGAGATAGGAATAATTCTAAATCAAAGAATTTTAAATCTGCGCAGTATAATAGTAAGCACAGAGCTGCCTTTTGAACACTATGCTACCTGAACCTAAATTTCAAAACATATTTCCTAAATTTCATTGTCACTATGTACAGTGTTAACGATGTTTTTTCTGTCCCCAATATCCTGCACTTACAATATGGTCAATAAACAATGGCAGAAATGATTGGACGTGACCCATGTCTTTAAAAAGTTTACAGGTAATTATCTGCTACATTAACTATTCATGCATCAAAATAAATAAGATATGCAAGAAGTTTTTAAATTACAAAGAACTTTCCGCATACAAGCAATAAACATCGGATAAAGTGAAAGACTCAAAGTGGAGGCCAAAATCCCTCCAGTTATACAGGCTACCAATCTAGACCCTGGGGATTTTATCTGAGATGACTTTACACTGTCTTATATCTCTATATTTGAATGTAAATTATATATATTATGAATATAAAAATAAGAGAGAAAGACACAGAGTGAGAGAGAAAATAAAATATTTATTTTAAAGGTATTACTGGAGCAGCCCGTTAGCTCAGGTGGTTAGAGCACAGGCTCATAACACCACGGTTGCTGGTTCGATTCCCACATAGGACAGTGAGATGCGCCCTCCACAACTAGATACAAAAAACAAAAAACAAACAAACAGAAAAAAAAACAAGACTTGACTTCGAGCTCAGCTGCACCCTCCACAACTAGATTGAAAACAACCACTTGACTTGGAGCTGATGGGTCCTGGAAAAACACACTATTCTCCAATAAAGTTAAAAAAAAATGTTTAAAAAAGAAAATTTAGTCATTACTAACTTTGAAGGTGGTCAAAAGGTACAAACTCCAAGTTACAAGATTAATAAATCCTGGGGATGTAATGCATAACACAATGATTATAGTTAACAATACTGTGCTGTATTTTTAAAAGTTGCTAAGAGAGTGTGTGATGATAGAGAACTAAACTTACTGTGTTAATCATTTTGCAACATATACATATATCAAATCATTACGTTGTACTACTAAAACTTATACAATGTCAAATGCCAATTGTATCTCAGCTTAATAAATAAAAATATATGGTTGGACCATGGAATAGAAGGGTAGGAAAAAATAAAAAGTATGACTATTTAAAAAAAGGCATTGATGGGTATCCAAAGTATCACAGAATATATGAGACTAGAGTTGGTGCCTCAAAAATGAATAGTATCTAATAAACAGAGAGAGAAGAGCGAGGGAATTCTAGGAACAACAGGCAACATGAAAAAAAGTCACAGAGGCAATATGGGATATAACACAATTAAAGGAAAGAAATTAAACCAGTAAAAGTACCAACACAAACAAAAATTCATTAGCAGCAACAGGCAATGAAATTAGATAAACCTCATAATATTCTGCCATGTCTCTAGGCAGAGTAGAAATCCCCCATTTCCTTCCCACCCTTCCTCCCTGCAGCAGGATGAGGGAGGGTTATATCACTTAGTTTGCACTACAGAGAAAGTGATTTCCAGTTTTTGATCATTTCTGAAAGTCAGTGGTCAATAAGCAAGTACATTTTAGCTTTATATAATCATGCTTGCTAGATCCTGTCATTTTCCTAAAGTGTCCTTCATACTCTGGTATGATTTTATAGAGTAAGAATAAAAGTAGCTATCAAGAATAAATCAAGGCAGTGTCTTTAATGTATTATTTTTTTAACTTGTACATTTCATTTTCAGCTAAAGTTTGCTAAAGTGATATCACCCTTTTCTCATTGTTAAAAATGGTTCAGTAATCCTCCTGAGTCAATCTTTTTACACATTTTGGAATTTTTTTTAATGCCAATTAAGTTCTAATGATGGGAAGTTGTCATACCCTCTTCCATCTGTTCTTAATTCAGCCATTTTTCAAACAGATTCATGTTATAAAACCAAAAATATTTTCTTGATTTAAAAATATATTTAATTATTTTGGTTGATTAACTAAACCTGAATTGATTATGTTTATTGATTACTTTTTTCTTATGTATATCATGGGGAATAATAACACTGGGAATGATTTCTCTGGAAAGCTTTTATTCAACACATGCAAATTAAGCCCATTGTTTCAAATGGTGACTTTAACAGAATACTTTGCAAACTACTCAGCTGTGTATATTTAGAAATAAGCACATTGTGAAGCTGATTGGGGCTCATGCTTTACACTTTACACTTTGCTACAGGCAAATTTGGACATCTACATAGTACGATAATATCCGTCTTCAAACGTTCTACTAAAAAGATAACGCAGCATTGTTGTTGCCCAATCTCAGGTTAAAATGAGGCTCAGAGAATCATAATCACACTTTTATACAAAAAAACCTTAGGTAAGCTAATTGATTATAGAGGTCGTGCATGTTGATCATAGAACACTACAAGATCTCATTGAAGAATTCCATTTTTTGTTTAAAATATTTCTCCAGAGACAAAGAAAACTATAATTTTAGAATATTATAACGAGATTCAAGTAGATTGTTCTGCCAAATCATATGAGAATTATACTTCTATATTCAGCTAAAATGATTGAGAGATGTTTATGCATAACAATCCACTTTGATTTGGTTTAATGTTTTCTATTTGATTTTCCACTTTTCAACTTTAGTATAGCCTTGTTAAATTATATATATATATATATATATATATATATATATATATATATATATATATATATATATATATAACCTGAATCCTTTAACTAATACTTTAGCTTCTTTCTCACCCTTTTCACCAAGTTTTCATGAAGTTCTACCAATGCTTCCACCAGCTAAACATCGTTTCCTCTATGACAGTGTACTTCTCTCTCCTGACATATCATCATGCTTCATATGATTATTTTTAACACCAATATTTCCATTTTAACTCTGTCATCATGAATGTATATCTTTATATATCTTCTTATGAGCTATGTTCAGAACATAGTGCATTGTTTTATCTTTGGAAACATTTGGCTTTATAAAATATTCTGCACACCATAAGTGCATCAATTCATCTGTCGAATTAATATTGTACCTATCTGTGAATGCTTAACTATTTATTTACATATCCTGCTATGTAACAAACATACAACATAAAACAGGAATGCTCTTTTAGCTTTATAAAGTATATCATTGAAAAAAATTCCTTTATATTGGGCCTGCCAAGTGGCGCATTGGTTAAGCGTTGGCTTGGGACAGCGGCTCTGAGCAGCAGGGCCCCGGTTTGGATCCCACATGGGGGTCAGTGACACTGCACCCTCTACAGCTAAGATGGTGAACAACGGCTCAACCTGGAGCTGGGCTGCCGTGAGTCGCCGGTGACGGCATAGGCTGCAGTGGGGCTGGCCCACAGCTGGCGTGAGCTTTCGTGAGCTGCCGTGAGCCTCCGTGAGCGACTGCCTCAGCCAGGAAGAATGCAATGATAACAACAATATGGGCCAGTGAAGTGACGTCCTCTGCAACTAGACTGAAGAACAAAAAGGACAACTTGTCTGTTTCCCTTCCCCAATTCCCCAATAAAATCCTTAAAAAACAATCCCTTTATATAAAAATTATATCTTTTTTAGGAATGAACAGATTTAATTTAGAAATTACTAATAAAAATGTGTAAACAAACTCAAAATTTATTTGCTGACACTGATTTAACCTAGAGCTTTTGTGACGCCATTGAAACTAGAGATATTAATCAATGGAAAATATCTTTAAAATAATGAATAAAGATCAATAGCTTTCGACTTAAGTCTAAACTCTAAATGAAAAATGATGACACAAGACGCTCCATAATTGGCATAATGTGTATTCATATTGTATTTGCCAGTACACAGAGGCACAGAAGATAGCCTAGAAGATTCAATAAAGAAAAAAACAATAGGCTTTGAAGAGAACACACAGCTCTCCTACATATTAGTTGTGTAATTTTGAGCAAAATACTAAAGACCTGATTTTTTTGTCTCCTCCTTAGGAAACTGACAAATATTTCATAAAGTTTTTTCAATGTTTTTAATTGAGATACAATTGACATGTAACGTTGTATAAACTTAATGCATACAATGTGTTGAATTGATACATATTTGTATATGGTAATGTGATTATCACTGTAGAGTTAGCTAACACCTCTATCATGTCATGTAATTATCATTTCATTTTGTGGTGAGAACATTTAAGATCTACTTTCTTAGCAACTTTGAAGTGTATAATACAGTTGATTATACTCACAATATTGTACATTAGATATCCAGAACTTATTCCTCTTCCAGGTGCAAGAGTGTAGCCTTTGACCAACATCTCCCCAATTTTCCCACCCCACCCCTCTGAACCACCATTATACTGTTTCTATAAGTTTGGCTTTTTTGGATTCCACATATAAGTAATATAATATGGCATTTGTCTTCTTCTGACTTATCTCAGCATTATGCTCTCAAGGTCCATCCATGTTGTTACAAATACCAGGATTTCCTGCTTTCTCATGGCTGAATAATATTCTGATAGGTATATATCACAACTTCTTTATCTATTCATCCATTTACAGACACTTTAATTGTATCCACATCTTGGCTATTATGAAAACTGCTGCAATAAACATGTGTTCGTTCAGAGTGTAGACATTTTGATATATTTTAATTTCATTTGAATATATACTCAGAAGTGGGGTTACTGGATTATGTGACTGTTCTATTTTTGAGGAAACGCCATACTGTTACCAATAGTGGATGAATCAACTTACAAAGTTCTGACAATTAAGTTTGAAAAATTATTGCAACAATGTTGCTAACCTTTTTTGATATCAGAGGGATTATTCATTATGAATTTGTACCAACTGGGCAAACAGTTAACCAAGTTTACTATTTGTAGGTGCTGAAAAGGTTGAATGAAAATGTTAGACGACCTGAACTTTTCGCCAACAATTCATGACTCTTGTATCACAACAATGCACCAGCTCACACGGCAGTCTGTGAGGGAGTTTTTAGCCAGTAAACAAATAACTATATTGGAACATCCTCCCTACTCACCTGATATGGCCCCCAATTACTTCTTTCTTTACCCAGAGATCAAGGAAATATTGAAAGGAACACATTTGGATGATGTTCAGGACATTAAGGGACAATATGATGACAGCTTTGATGGCCATTCTAGAAAAAGAGTTCCAAAATTGCTTTGAAGTGTGGACTGGCATGGGTGCATAGCTTTCCAAGGGGAGTACTTTGAAGGTGACCATAGTAATATTCAGCAATGAAGTATGTAGCACTTTTTCTAGGATGAGATCGCAAACTTAATTGCCTGACCTCATGTATTCCCACAAGCAGTGCACAAGGGTTCCCTCTTTTGTGCATCCTTGACAACAATTGTTATCTCGTGTTTCTTTTTTTTTTTAAGATTTTATTGGGGAATTGGGGTAAGGGAACAGCTCTGGGGAATTGGGGGAAAGGGAACACACAAGTTGCTGTCATTTTGTTCTTCAGTCTAGTTGTGGAGGACGTTGCTTCACTGATCTATGTTGGTATTATCATTGAGCTCTTCCCAGGTGAGGCAGATCGGTCACTGGCCTCTGGGCAGCCACTCAACACGGCTCTTGGCAGCTCACACTGGCTGCCGGCCACTCACGCTGGCTGCCAGCCACTCACGGTAGCTTATGGCAGCCCACTGCAGCAGGGGCTGCAGCCTACACTGTCACCGGCGACCCATGGCAGCCCAGCTTCAGGTCGAGCTGCTGTTCACCACCTTAGCTGTAGAGGGCAGTGACACTGGCCCCCATGTGGGATCCGAACCAGGGCCCTGCTGCTCAGAGCTGACGTCCCAAGCCAGCTCCTAACCAACACGCCACTCAGCCGGCCCCTATCTCATGTTTCTTGAGAGCCATTCTAACAGATCTGAAGTGATACCTCACTGTGGTTTTGATTTGTTTTTCCATGATGATTAGTGATGTTGAGCATCTTTTCATGCACGTGTTGGCCATTTGTATGCCTTGTTTGGAACAATGTCTCTTCAGTTTCTATGCCCATTTTAAAAATTGGATTTGCCATTATTATTATTGATATTGAGTTGTATGGGTTCTTTATACATTTTGAATATTAATCCCTTGTTAGATACATGGTTTGCATTTTTCCTCTGATTCCATAGGCTACCTTCATATTTTACTGATTGGGCTTGGTTTTTGGGTTTGGTTTTTTTTTTTGCTTTTGTTTTGTTTGCTGTTGAGAAACTGTTAAGTTTGTAGTTCCTCTTGTTGAATTTTGCTCTTGTTTGTCCTTTTGGTGTAATGTCCAAAAAATTGTTGCCAAGGCCAATGTCAAAGAGCATTTTTCTATGTTTCCTTCTAGGAGTTTCATAGTTTCTGGTCTTATGTTTAAATATTGAGTTAAAAAAATAGACACCTAACACAGTCTCAACTACATGTGAAACATATGATTAACACTAGAACATTTTCCCTCTTTCTTCTTGCCCCTTCATTTCTCATCTCTGAAATGTCTGTATGCTTGCCTAATAATATTGTGCCAAAAGAGCACAATGTGGTTAATTTCAATGAGAGAGGAGAAAAACATTCCAAATACATGTAATACTTCGTATAAATAAAAATTTCTGGCTTGATTAAATGTCAACAGATAAAAATGTGTTTGCTCAGCTGAGTTCCCTGGTAATAAATTTAGATTTGTAAAATCCAAGGACTTTCTTTGTATAGCTAACAAAATTATTCAGCCTTTGACAAGTCCAATAGCAATGCAACAGTTAATTTGCTAATTGCTTTTCCCTTTAGGAACATAAGCTGGACATAATTCAGTTATTTTTGAAATATGCACATAATATAGCTGATGCAATGCATGGCTCATTGAGCATTTCTTTGTGTGCCACTTATATCTTAAGTAATCAATATAAGATATACAAAAATGCCTTTATTTAAATTTAATTCTTGTATAATTCCATTTTATAAAAATAGCCTAAAGTTAATATAGTCATAATCCCTATAATCAATTAAATTTCATTTTCATACAATAAAAATATTAGATTATGCTATGAGGTTTGCCAGCCCCAGCTCAGGGTTACACAAACTTTAAAAAAAATGAAAAAAATGTATAGCTATCCACTTATCCACCAAAATCCTCTCAAAACGTACTGGTTGTCATTTTGTCCCACCATGAAGTCTCACTCAGGATTCATCAAAGATAAAGCAGGTACAGTCAAATGCCTGAGCAAGAGAAAACTGAATATAGAAGTACTATATTTACTAATGCTGGAACCCTGGTAGGGTGTAACATTTTCACTGCCACTATAGTTGAGCAGCATTGAGATGTTTCAAAGAAAAATAGTGTTTGCAAGTCCAAATCATCTTCATTTTTAAAGAGAGATTGTTGTTTCTACATCTACAACAACCAAAATTCCCATCAATAGACGACTGGTTAAACAAACTGTGGTACATTTATACAATGGGGTATTACTCAGCCATAAAAAAAGAATGAAATCTTACCATTGGCAATGACATGGATGGACCTAGAGGATATTATGCTAAGTAAAATAAGTCAGTAAGAGAAAAACAAATACCATATGATCTCACTTATATGTGGAATCTAAAGAACTGAATAAACGAGCAAACAAAACAGAAAAAGACTCATAGATACAGAAAAAAAAGCTGTTGGTTGCTAAATGGGACTGGATGGGGCTGGGGGAGAAGGTGATGGATTAGAAAGTACAAATTGGGAGTCACAGTATATTCACAGAGATACGAAACACAGTATGGAGAATATGATCAATAATGTTGTAAAGATTATGTAGGGTGCCAGATGGTGGGTACTGGACTTATTAGGGAGATCACTTCATAGACTCTGTAGATGCCTGACCACTGCACTATACACCTAAAGCTGAAGTAGAATAATATTGAATGTCAACTATATATATATATATATATATATATATATATATATATATATGGTCACTGGATATAAAGTACGGCATAGGGAATATAGTCAATGGTATTGTAACAGCTATATATGATGTCAGAGGGGTAGTAGGTTGGGAGGGGGTTTATCACTTGTGAGAGGTATAAAATGTCTAACTATTACATTGTTTGTACACCTGAAATTAATAGAAAAAAATAAAAATAAAAATAAGAGAGATTGTTGGGGCAGTATTTTCAGGCATCAAGAATGTATATCTATCTACATGACCTCTCATTAATTAGATCTGAGAAAGCTGACCACACCATGAAGACAAACTGTAAATGTTTGAAACCACTCTAAAAAAAAAATTGTGAACGAAATACTTTTGGCACCATTTATAGAGCTAAAGAAGAAAAAGGAAAATCAATATCCCTGCCCCACCTTTAGAAGAAGCCATGCATATATCCTGACAAACTGTCATAACTACCATCAATTATGTAAGTAATGGTCCTATGGAATATCCCCAAAAAAATGTAGCCAAGAAACATAATCATATTTTTGAGGCAAGAAATCTTTATACACATAGGAAAATATCTCTTACTTGTACCCGATATTTGATGTTTCATAATCTGGCTATTGTGCTCCTTTGTGATGTGAAGTCATATACATACGACTTAATCTATAGATAGATAAATAGATATAGATGATATAAATATAGCTAATATTGGGTTGTCAGAAAAGTCATGATGCATTTTTGCAATGAAAAACATAGAAAAAGTATTGTCATGACTTTTCTGATAACCCAATATATAAATATGACAAATACATACATACAGATACAGATATAGATACAGACCTATTGAATTGGCTGTCTTTTTAAAAATTGACTTGTAGATCCTTTCGTAGTTCTTAAGAGTGATGATTGGGTGTTCACACTTGTGCGTGAGAGATGCGCCTCCCTCAAACATTGTTACGACATCGGCACATTAGCTGTCTGTGGGGAAAAAAAAAAGAAAAAGAAAAATTGACTTTACTTGTAGCCTTTTTCTGGTTACATCTAATGTGCATATCTTTTTCTACCCAGTGGTTAACCTTGTCATTATCTTAATTGTGTCTTCTGATAAAGAGAAGTTTCTAATTTATTGGAGATGTATTATTATATTAACCAATCTCTTAATTTATGGTTAGTGCTTTATGTAACCTAGGAAATCTTTTCCCTGCAATTCATGCAGTGATTCTTCTATGTACTCTTTTTGGCAGATTTATTGCTTTACCTTTCATATTTACATCTATTACCTGCCTGTACTTTATTTTTTTCTTCAGTGTTAAATAGGAAATTAAAAAATTGTATTTTGTCTTACTATTTATTATATATGGTAGAACAGTGGTCATAATGTTGAAATCATGTGTAATAAAGTACATCCTTGATTCCTTGACAATTCTGAGAAAAACTTTGAATGATAAACCATTAAGTATGATGACTAGATTTATAAATACTTTTTTTCTTATTATTGAAGCTCCCTCTTATCTCTAGTTTTGAAGGAGTTATTTATTTTGATTGGATATTATATCTATACAGATACAAAAGTGTTGTATCTTCCTGATGGATTGGTGATACTTAAAAACTATTCTAAATGATCATTTATTCCTGGTAATGTTTTGACTTTAAAATCTACTTTGTCTTATATACACACAGTTTTAGGTGTACCTCTCATTGGCAGCACATTATCCCCACTACTTCCCAATTGAAAAATCTTGCCATTCAATTGAAGAATATGGTTCAGTAAAATACATTTAATATTTTCCATCCTGTTTACGTCCCCTGTCTCTTTCACTTCTTGTCTTCTTTTGGATTAAATTACTTTATAATTCCACTTTTTTACTCAGCTTTTACTTTATTAGTTCTATTAATGTGTTAGATACATTTTTTAATATACTTTTCTACTTGAGGCTACCCTGAAACTAACAAGATACTTTCTTGATTAATTCAGGTGTAATTTTAAGTATTCTTTTTGCAACTTTCAAGCAATGCAAACAACATACAACACTAAAACTTCACTTACTCACTTCTTCCAGTCTGTGTTATTGTTTTCATGTGTTTAAATTGTATCTATATTTACTCTGTAAGTTATTGGTATTATTGCATCAAGTTTATTTAGATTTATTAATATCCTTGCACTCTGTATTGCTTTTTATTGTTTTCTGCATTTCTATCTTTCCACCCAGGATCTTTATAATTATTCTTCTTGAAGGATTCACTTTATTTTTCAAGTATTTGTTAATGATGATTTCTTTCAATATTTGTATAAACAAATTTAACCTTCAATTTTTATGGATATTTTTTCTTGCCACAGAATTCTAGTTCAGCAGGTTTTTTTTCAAAATTGTATTAGTTAAATTAATTTGTCTTTTCCATTAATTCTGTCTGATAATTGAGCTGTCACACATGTGGTTGATTTGTTGAAAATACTATGGGTTATTTTGTCTTTTGGTTTCTTATAAAATTATCTCTTGATCTTTGATTTTCAG
Source organism: Hipposideros armiger (assembly GCF_001890085.2). Classification (NCBI taxonomy): domain Eukaryota; kingdom Metazoa; phylum Chordata; class Mammalia; order Chiroptera; family Hipposideridae; genus Hipposideros; species Hipposideros armiger. The sequence goes on along the minus strand of NW_017731835.1, from coordinate 578,215 downwards.
CAATTTTAGTATTATTTTCCTGAACATATGTTAGTTGTATTTTCATGCTTGGGGTTTATAACATTCTTTCAATTTGTGGCTAAAGCTATGTGATCAATTTCAATATTTTCTTTTAAACTATTGCTTCTAATTCTCCCTCCCTTTCTTTCTCTCTCACTCTCATTTTTACTTTCCATGTCTTCATTGCTCATGGTATATAGTACTTAAATTCACCATAAGCTAAATTTCTTTACTGTGTGCTATATGCCACTTATATAACTTTTGGATTTTTAAAATTATTTTCTCAATATGCTTCAGTCTTCATATGTTTTCCTGATCTATCATCAAGTTTGCTAATTTCCTTTTCAATAGCTATGACTAATCTGCTATTAATCCTATTTTATAAACTCAATCTGCTAAGGTATTTTTTCATTACCTTAATGATCATTTGATTCTTTATGTATAGTTTCATTTATCATGTATTCTATTATTCCAAGTGCTTATTAAATATGTGTGAAATTGTCAGTCATTGTGGGCTTGTCTCTATTGTCTACTTTGTCTCTGGGTTTCCAGTTATGGGTTTATTTTCCCCTTGCAAGGCCTGGAAAACTTTTAATAGATCGCATATCATGTATGAAAATTCTCAAGAAAATTCGAGGATCTGAATGGCATTGTTTCTCCAAAGGGTAAGATTTACCATTGCTCCACACCAGCAAATAAATAAAAATATTTCTCCTTTTCCAGTTTTTATATGGCTTTTCAAATTATTCAAAAGCAATTGATTTTATGTAATAATATTTGTACTGAAACATTCACTGAATTCCCATATTTTAAAATGGTTTCCTCATTGATTCTCATGTATGTTTTATTTATTCAACCTTATCATCTTCAAATAATGATGAATTCGCTTTTTCTCTGCAATATTTATATATCATATTTACTTTTCCCATCAAAGTATGGCAAGTATTCACCAAATAATGTTAAATAATAAAGATGAGTGTAGATATCCTTGTACTGTCCTAGACTTTGATGGGAAAAGCTTCAATGATTTTTCCATTTAGAATGCAGCTGGCTTATTTATATATTTATATCCATATAATATATCTGTGTATACCTATATACATAGGTCCGTCTGTTCTTGTTTCATTAAATGAAGGTCAGCATTGATTCCCAATTAAACAAAACAAAAACAAAAACAAAAATTAAACCTTTTCATCATTTATGGATTCATTGATTTATTTTTAGTTATTAATAAAGTGAATGATATAATTATATTTCTAATTTTAAAAAACCTTGAATTATCAAATAAAACATATATATAACCACTGGATTCAAACTGACAATCTTTTAGTCAGGATTTGTGTTATATTTATCTGTAAGCTGAGTCTATAATGTCAGTTTATTGTGTTTTAATTGTGCTATTTACAAATTTTTTTATTTATTTATATTAGCTTGAGTATAAAAAATAGTTAGAATCTCTATCGATATTTTATGCTGTGGAACATTTTTGATGTCATCAGAATTATTTTTTTATTGAAATTTGAGAAAATTTACCTAGGAAGCCATCAAGTTTTGAACATTTTTCTGGTAGATTTTTTATGATTTTTCTCATAATTTTCAATAGTTAGCATTCTAATTTTTCTATGTCTTTAATCATTTTTTTAATCTAATTCCATGTTTTCAAATGAGGTTGAATGGAGGCAACTTCACATTTGACATATAATTTAAGCTCTGGATAGCTCCTGAACTCAACCTTCCATATTCCCTTATATAATCAGTGGCTCCTCTGGAATGTCCTATACACTTGAAAGACTTAATATGGTTCAAAGCCAGAATCTTTATATTTCTCCCCAAACTAATTTTCAGGGGCTGCCGTGTCAGTAAATAGCAATACTAAATATTCAGGCTCTTAAGGTGGTAAATATGCTTCATTTTCATCTTTGTTCTCTTCCTTTCAAAATCTATCAGTTAATACTCTTGACTCGACTTTCACAATATGTCGAAACCAGACCCTACTAACTTGATATTCACACTATTGAAGTTACCGTCATGCCTCTTCTAGGAAGCTACATTAGACTCCTGAATGGCGTCCTCACTTTGATCTTGGACCCTCCACTCTATGGCAAATGTCACTCTTTAAAATGTGAGATCATGTCACAACCTTCTTCAATACCCGACCATGACTATTCCTCCCCTCACACCCCGCCCGCCGCCCTTCCTTTCCATTGGCCTTTTACTCTTTTCCTTTTTCTCCTAGAAAAGTGAATTATAAAAGTCATTATGCAGCAGTGCAGGCCTAGAGTTTAGTTTCCCACTGAAGCATGAGAGGGGAGACTGCTGTGACCCTGTTCATGTCATTAGAGGCTAAGTGGGAACAGTCTACAAAGTGGCAGAGTGGCAGGCTGCAGGGGAACATGATGAATATGTCATGAGTAGGGTAAGAAGGCACAGGATTGGGAAAGTAGGCAGCCTGATTGTAGGGTTGAAGGGGCAGTGTTGGACCAAGAGCCAGTCACACAGAATATTGGAATTCTGGCTGAATCAGAAGGGTGTCCAAAGCGGGATGGGGTAAGTAGGCTTGGTGCAGGCAGTGACCTGGGTGGGTAAGGAGGGCTTCTGTGTTGGGGAGAGGGAGCAGCTATGACAAGAACAAAGGCAACCATCAAATCACATTTAAAGCATCTGCTAGTGTCACATCTGCAAGCATTTCAGTGGTCTAAGCAAGTATCATCACCAAATCTAAAATCAAAGAGGTGGGGATAGAGAAGCCATCCCTTATCTGAGTTATCACTTTCCACCATTTCAATTGCCTGCAGTAAACTACAGTCGGGAAATATTCTATAAAATTTCTAGAAGTAAACAATTCATAGGTTTTAAATTGAACACTGTTCTACATAGCATGATGAAATCACATGCTGTCCCTGCTGGTACAGGAATCATCCCTTTGTTCAGTGTATCCATGCTGGATACATGCTTCTCCCCAGCTGTTAGTCACTGTAGCCATCTCGGTTATCAGATAGACTGTCCCAGTGGTATTGCAGTGCTTCTGTCCAAGCATCTCTTATTTTACTTACTAATGGCTCCACAGAGTAAGGATAGTGATGCTGGCAATTCACATATACCAAACAGAAGACATGATGTGTTTCCTTTAAGTGAAAATGTATGTATATACAGGAAAAACATATAGGGTTCAGTACTATCCGTGGTTTCAGGAATGTACTGTGGGTTTTGAAATATATTTCCTGTGGATGAGGGGAGACTACTGTATATACTGTGTCCATTCTATTGGAAATCAGAGCAAAAAGTTTACATAATTCTATTTCATATTCAGATGAAGAATTTTAATGTCATTCTTTCTCACCCACCCATTAAACTCATTTTCCCCCATTAATAGTTTCACTTTATGATTTTTTTAAGACTATATAACTTCTCTTTATAGAAATGTGTTGTGTAAAATCTGAAGGCATAAGTATCCTCCACTGGACATGAACTCTGTACATAGCAATATGCAGTTCACAATCGGGGGTTTGGGTTTGTTTCATACCAGTTTTATGAGAAATACATTTTTTTCTCTATTAGTCAATGTTTTTGTCATTTTTCATGGGATTTTTAGTAATAAAAATATCTTTATTATGTCATCCTTTAATTTTTTTATTTTTATATTTTAGTCTATTACCAGTCAAAAAAAAAAGGAAATAGTTAGATCCATGGTTATGTTTTCAGATGAAAATATTTCACTCTTTTAGGCCATGTTACAACAAACCGGACCTTGATTAATTTATCTTGAACATATCTTATTTAAAAATAACTTTTCCTCTAAGTAGCTTCTGAATTCATAGTATTTTCTTCCTTCTTATGGATTTCTTCTACTTTTTGATTAGATTATTTATATTACTATCTTAAAGTTAGGTTTAAGTCACATACTCAGTAATAGAAGAGAGAAAAAAATAATAAGCTCATGGCTATTGCAAGGGGATTAATAGTACCTTTCAGTGACTCTGTGGCTATATCTGTAGAATCTCAAAAAGGCCACACCAAGAGCAGGGGTTGACTACATTACCAATTAATTCACATTAGCTGACATGACTAATTGCACTAGTAGCATTGAAAGATAATGAATTTGTAACCAAGAAACCTGAATTCTACTCTGAATACTGATAAGTAACATGACTTTGGACAGGTCACTGAACCTGTGTTTAACAGGTTTTTTACACATCAAATTAGTGTTCTGGGCTCCATGTAAAGTCTATCCATAACTCTCTGATGGACTTTTTTTTTCTTCTGCCAACTAAAAATAAAATAAAATGGTAAATAAAATGACAGCTATAGACATGGTCTGTACTCATGCTTTTATATTCTGTGTAAAGAAAGCGATAAAAAGCATGAAGTTTGGGGGAAATACCAAATGAAATGAAATAACTGGAGTTATCAGGAATTTTAAGAGTCTTACAATTGAACTAATGGTTGCTTAACTAAGGGCTTAACATAAAATTTGAGGATTGAAATGGAATGTCTTCTAATAATCACATGACAGAATTAGAATTACTTGAAAATTCCTACAAATGACTTTAGTCAATAAGGTAATTTGGAACAAAAAAGGAAAATGTTATGGACTGAATGTTCCTGTCCCCCCATATTTTATATGTGAAAAACCTAGTTTCCAATGTGATGATATTTGGAGAAGAGGTTTTTAAGAGGTGAGGATGGAGCCCTCATGATGAGATTAGTGCCCTTATAAGAAGAGATGTGAGAGAGCTTGCTTTCTGTCTCTCTCAGGCATGTGAGGACTTAACCAGGAAGAGATTTCTCTCCAGGTACCAAACCAGCTGGCTTTCCAGCCTCCAGTACTGTGAGAAATAAATTTCTGTTGTTTAAGCCACCTAGTCTATGGTATCATAGCAGGCCAAACTGACTAAGATAGAGGATATGTAGCTCTCCCAAATTAGATCTTTTTAAAAGCTGGTGCCATGGGTTACTTTAAGTACTTTGACAGTCTAATTGGTAAAAATCACTTGATAAGATAAAAAATTATGAACTGGATACACATTACAGAGAGACAGTTGAATAGCCAAATGTATTTCATAAACCCTTTTAGAGGCATGCAGCCTAAAAATATGAGTATTCTTGAATTCTTATGTTCTTAACTATTTGGCACACTGAAGACATATGGAATGTTTAAATTATTATTGCATGTATTGAAACACAGGGCCCTAAGCCTTAAGAAGTATCCATTTACTAGCACTCTCTGCACAGAACACTATTTAATGGAAAAGGTTGCTACACATGAATCAGGAAACTATTCTGTGTTCATTCTTACAACGATAAAGCACATCTGAAGGATTGCTGCAGTAGTAGATTGTTAAGCACACTCTTGAACCAAAATATTTTGTGCACATAGCAGCATATTAGCATTGTTGTCCCCAAGTAGCTGATTATAGGGGCTCTTAAAAAAAAAAAAGGAAACCGTGAAACTTTAAACATTTTATTATTTTAAGAAAAACACACACTCTGGCATGTGTCCAGAGTAAACACAAAGATTAGGAAGGGACTAAAATGCTTCACAATACTGTAATAAAAATGTTATACTGTTTATCTGGACATTATTTAGGGATTTAAGAAGTTATCTAGGGAATGCATTAGTCAGGGTTCTCCACTGAAACAGAACCAATAGGATATGCCTATATGTACATATAAATGGAAACACAGTTTGCTTAAATTTTAGCTAAACATTTCAAATATAATACATATTTTAGGCTATGGAAGCACTTTATAACTATACAAATCTACACTATTTCCCAAAGAATGTTGAGAAAAAAAAATTTTTTCACCTAATGTTTTAGTTGGGGAAATTTAACCTCAGGTTAGAGAAAACAAAATTCCCAGGCCAAAAGGCAAGAATGGAATTCAGAAACTTTTACTTAGATCTTATAACTCCAAGACATTCCTTTTGCAATATCCTAAGCTCTTGTTCAGACTTTAGCTAATACAAAGTCATATTGCTTCTCCCACACTTAGAAGCATTGCGCTGAATGAGATCCAACATCTCTGACCTCAGTATTACCATCTCATAATAAGAGTAGTTCTAGTACCTACTCTTGATGATTATTCCAGTACTAATTGATTTAAGGTATATAAAATGCTTAGACTATCAGTCCGTGATGAATCTTTAAATATTAAGTAATACTCTCATCTTCGATAACACCATTTAATAACAAATAGCTCCAGTGTGATGCCATTCTATGATGAACAGCTGCCACTCCAGGAAAAATAAAAAGCCCCAATTTGCTCATTTCCATTATCTAAATGCTTCCTCCCACACTCATACAAGCACTGATTTAAAGCTTCCAAGGTGACATTGCTGAATGTAGAGTTGGGAACACAGCCACGTAATCTGTGTGATCTGATTCCAGCACNCACACACAAGCACTGATTTAAAGCTTCCAAGGTGACATTGCTGAATGTAGAGTTGGGAACACAGCCACGTAATCTGTGTGATCTGATTCCAGCACTGTCTGCATCATTGTTTTTAAGCAAAGAAATTGTGTTTGTTGTAAAATATATTGTTTTGATTTACTTTATGTGGCATTTGAATATAGGCAGGAATCACAACAAAAGAGAGCATGCAAAGGCTTTGTAGGAGAGAAACAGCCAAATCTGTGTTTTCAATGAATCAGTGAGGTGGGAAGAAACTAACAAACAGGGGGGTTAAGGGGAGTCAGGAAAGGAACCAGTGAACCATCAGTGGCTGGGGAACAAGGAATGACGCTGAGAGTAAATGTTGTCAAAAGACGTTTACAAGCAAGGTGGCCTAACTTTAACCTGAGCTTCTTTTTGTAAATAATTTTGTGTAAAGCATTTAAAATCTTAATAATTCATTTCAGTTAACCTGATGATTTACAACTCTAAGAATCGTTTGTACGTATCCTTGGATATACAGAATAAAGTTTTCCTGAAACTCCTAAACATATGCTGTAGATAACGGTGACTGTAAATTTTTATAGTGATAAAATTTTTGAAACCATATTTTTACAACTGTGCAGAAAATTAGAAATGTTCACATTATATGTAGACACTATTTATATGACTTCTTTTGCAGAATTCCCAACTGTAAACTATTGCTATTTTTGTGGCTTATTAATTTATTGGTAGGATCGTACCACCTGAAAGTACTGAGGGCTCCAGGGGCTTTCAATTCTTCCCACTGGGTCTACTATTACTTTTGGCTGAATGTTTTTATCATCAGTAACGTTTTTTGGCTGCATTTTAAAACATTTAGCATCAAATTTCACTTAATCTGCATCTCTGTTTTATTATAATTTGTCTTATTAAGAAGGACAATATATCCAATTATTGTTGTTAGTATTATTAATATTTGAAATATTAGGTTTTCCTGCATAAAACAAATCTTGTTAACATTCTTTTATTCCTTCTTTACTTTTTGTTTGTTTGTTTGTTTTTCTTGTCAATTTCATTTCTATGGGTAAATCAAAACGCAATACTACTTTTAAAATTAAATAATTATTAAATGTAATTTTCAAAGAAATCCATACATTCAGGGTAACTATCACTTATAGAACTGCAAAAAAAATCATCTTTATGGAATAATTTTGATGCTACATGGCTTCACAAACTATGACATTTTTAAAAATGTTATGAGGATGTTACCCATCAGAAATGGTTTGCCAAATGCCCAAAGAACTCACTGTTCTTCAGAATCAGATGAGCAGGACCTCTTCCTCAGAAGTCTCAGTTTAAGTTGCATAGGATCATGTTAGTCTATTTAGAGGACTATACAAAATATCGTAGACTGGGTAGCTTAAACAACAGATATATGAGTATGTTTGCTCACAGTTCTGGAGGCTAGAAGTCCAAGATCAAGGTGCTGAAAGTGTGGGTTTCTCCTGAGACCTCTCTCCTTAGCTTGCAGATGGCCATCTTCTAGTTGTGTCCTCACATGGCCTTTTCTCTGTGCATGTGCACTCATGATACCTCTTCTTCTTCTTCCTCTTATAAGGACACTAGTCCAACTGGAGTAGACTCCCACCGTTATGACCTCATCTAACCTGAATTACCTCTTGAAAGGCTCTATCTCCAAATATAGTCACATTGGGGGGTTAGGTTCAACCAATACATTTTAGGGGAGCAAAATTCAGGCTATATCAGGGTCCTTCATCTATGTTTATAGATTTCAATTATTTGGGAGTCCTCCCTTTGTTCTCTTAGGTGTAGGGGTGACACCTTCCAGTTAGCTAGTTAACATCTTTATACCTCATCAAGAAGACTTGTTCTTAAATTATCTTTGAATAACTAGTGTGGATTCTGACCCCTGACTGAACTTAACATACACACTACCCTGCTAACATCAGTCTTGGTCATTTGATTCAGCTTGGCTGATATGATGGCAACTCACCTGACAAGAGCATACGTGTGCTTGCCCCTTAAACCTCAGACAATTGTTAGAAAAACTTGGAGCTTCCCAATCTTTCCACACTCTTGGTTAAATCTTTCTAAACTCTAGCTCCTGGATTCCTACCTGCATTAATGATATTATATCTGTCACTATTTACACAATGTCTTAACTGTGCTCTGCCATTATAAGGCAGCTGGGAAGCATTATTCAATGTGTAAAGACATTATTAAGTCCCATCTTTAGGTATCTGCTGCTCTTGATGCCTGAACCCCAAAATAAAGACTTGTGGAGCCCCAGATATTGCAGCTCCAAGCAGAGCTGGCCAGATGAGACCAACATTGATCTAGAAGAATAAATCAGTATTATAAATCACCAAGATTAGGGGCAATGGTTACTTAACTCATCGTGACAACAGTCTGCCGATACAATAGTTTTTGACATTTTCTTCCCTAGTGTTTCTACTGGGTTGTTCTTGTCTCCCATAGCTAGCATTATCACCCCAAAAATACGACAAGGCTTAAATCAGTGTCTCTCAAATTGTGGTCAGTAAATTATTCAGAGTGTCATTCATTATTAAACTTTCAATCCTGAGTAGCTATTATTCTTTCCACATATTACCTGTTAAACATGCAGATTATTGAGCTCCATCTACAATTTCAAAATGTCTGGGGTCAGGCTCAGAAATTTGCACTTTAACAAGCTTCCTAGTTGATTTCAAATGATCCCTATAACTGATTCTCTTTCTGTGAATAATCCCTGATACTCACACACCATTTTAGTCAATTTAGTTATTCACTTTTCTAGTGTCCAAAAGCTTTAGTACTTAAAAATCAGTAATATGTTTTTCATGAATATATATGTTATTAGCCACAATTTTCTAAGTTTTTCTAGGAGGGATTCTGTTTTATTCATCATTTTTATATGTAGAAACTATCTCCTGTGAGTTTTCAATAAATGCTTACAGAAAGCCAGATGGTGAAAAAGAAGTAAATGACAGAAGTAGGTGATTTGGAGTTGGTCCTGGGGAAAAGGGAGAGGTGATATCCTGACTTGAAACGTCTTAAAAGTTAGTACTTCGACAAGAATACATGTTGCAAACTTGGTAAATTTGTCTAAGGCCACACGCACCTGAGGAGCACTGACAACCGGCCTCTGACAAATATGCCCTTAGTTTCCACAGAGGGAACCTGAACTAAACTACCCAAAAGAACAAATGGGAATTTACTCAAGGCCCTCTAAGGTAACATATAATTTAACATTTAATATTTATTCAAGAAATATTTTGGTTACACTGTGCCTCGTGTCTACCCTAAGAATTTCAAGTTATGACTCTACCAGAAATCTGAGTGTAGTTTTAGGTAGTATATAAATGTATATATTTTTGAAAAATGGGACACCATTTACACCTCATTTTTTATTGAATTCCCAAAAGATGGTTAAATCTTTCTACACTCTTGCTCCTGGATTCCTACCTGCATTAATGATATTATATCTCTCAATATTTACACAATGTCTTACCGTGCTCTGCCATCATAAGGCAGCTGGGACGCATTATTCAATGTGTAAAGATGTTATTAAGTCACATCTCAGTTGTATGAGGTGGAAGCGAGCAGTGAAAGCAGAGAGCTTGACCTAAGACTTTAGCATACAGCCTATTTCCTTTTTGGTAAATAAGCTTAACTTAAAGAGATTAATGTAACCCAGTCCACTGTGGCCTGCAGCCTTGAAAGTGTACAGAAGATGCCAAAGGCTTCACAATCAGATAAAAACATGTTCCTGTTATTTTCTATAGTGGAGCAATAGAGTGGCGATGCTATTTGTAAGAAAATCCCTGACCTACTTGAACGCTTACCTTTTGTATCCCAGTGGGAGCATTATTCAGCCTAGAGAAACGGATACACTGAGGCCAGCGGGAAGTGATTTGGTTTTACAGCTTTATATCATGTAACAGAATTTGAACACCTAAAAAACATCAGGAAGCTTTATGAGAAGAGTATAATTAATTCCAAAATTAAATACTAAAAAGAGATCAAGGAAATCAGAGGATTAACAACACACACACACACACACACACACACACACACACTATGCCATGAAGGTGGGAGAATGAGGGAATCTTGGCTAAGAAATATGGTTAGGAATTTAATTGACTGCACTGACTTCACTCAGTGGGGATTAGGAGAAAAGAAGCAAAGTATTTAAAAGGGATATTGTCTTAGGCAGTTCTGGTTGATATAACACACTACCATAGACTAGATGGCGTGTAAACAACAGAAATTACTTCCCACAGTTCTGGAGGCTGGAGTCTGAAACCAAGCAGGGTGCCAGCATGGTGGGGCTCTGATGAGGACCCTCTTCTGGGTTGCAGACTGCCAACTTCTCCTTGTATCTTCCTAGATCAGAGAGCAGAGACAGAAGCAAGCTCTCTTGTGGTGCTTATAAGGGAATTAACCCCAATCATGAGGTCTCCACCTTCATGCTTTCATCTGATCTTAATCACGAAGGCCCACCTAATCACAGCACATTATGGGTAGGGTTTCAACATATGGATTTTGGAGAGATGCAAACAAACCTTCTGTCCATAATGGGGGACAATAAATATAGAAAAATGCTGATGAGGAATAAAAATTAGTTAAATTATTACAAAATGCAGCTTGAATATTTTAAATTGAAAAAACTATTTTATATTGTAAGTACATACCAAATGGTATGTTCTGAGTTTAACCAAAATTATAGTTTATCACTGTTACAATTTCAGTATCACCAATCAGCTGTGGACATTTTACTCTTCAATTTTCATCAAACAGCAATTCATTCATTTTAGGTTTTTGTCAACTTTGGAAGCTTTCTTCTTTTTCTCTTTTGCTCTTTTTTTTAAATTTGAGAGTTGTTTGGCCTGATAATGACACTTACAATGCAATTATTTTTTATCACATGACAATAAAAACTGCTATTCCTTTCAACACTAATAAACTGAAATGACAATTTCCTTTCCATGTGTGTTTAATTATATGTTACAATTATACCATAGAAGCCAGTGTAATTTCAAACAGAATTTGAAAACTTACAAAACAACATGCCCATATTAATTCCTGTTAAAAAAAAACAAAACATGTTTATAATCATGTTTTTCCTGATTCAGGGCAACCTCTTTATTTAATTAACCTCATCTATTATTGTGGCAATTACTAATTTTTTTACCAGGTAATACCTTATAATGCTTCCCTAATTCAGGCTGTTTTACCTATGAGTGAGTTAATTGCTAATTTGATCTCTTCTAAAGGAAATGAAGCATCCATACCCAATCAATCTTCTGAAGTAAGCATGGCATGAAGGCAGGGGTTTTTTTGTGGTTTTTTTTTTTTTTCAGAAGTCAAGAGAGCATATCTTCCTCCAGTATTTCTGATGAAGGATGTAAGACTCTTTAATAGAATTGGAATGCTTCGTTAATTGCCATGGCTTGCATAAGTGAGTGCCCTCATATGTCTGCTTAGTAGGACAAAACTATTTCAGGGTATTTGCAGATAATGTTCAAGAGTTTATGCATGTTTCCTGATAGAATTTGTACTAAGTATAATGATCATTGCTTAAGTCATCGATAAAATAATAATAGCAAATATGTATTAAAGACTTATTTCGTGCTGAATTCTTTAGGCACCTTAACGCTTTTATGCCTACATTACCCAGTCTGTAATATTTTCTCAGTCATGGTGAAAAGCTAAGTTTTCGAGGGGCAATGCAGGATAAAGTCACACTACAGATAAGGTCACACAGGACAGAGCTAGAAACAACATGAAGAAGTCTATCTGGATCCAAAACTGGTATCCTCGAGCACTTCAAATTGTTTATCATAATATGGGCCTCCAACTCCAAACTACAGTACTTGTTTCCTTAGTTCAAAGATTTGGAAATGTGCATTTTAAAGTGTGTATGTGTGTGTTTTTAAAACATACATTTAGGCAAGAATTTCTAACAATTTATTTATTCTCTACTTTTACAAATCATTGTACAATAGTGGACTAGTTACAAATAAAGGATAAATCTTAAAAAATGTTGTATTAGAGGAGTCTCTTAAAAAATAAAAGATGCTTCTTTTATTAATCCATATTGCTGAACTTTGGCCAAACAAAAGTAAAGACAGTCCCAGAAATATAAATAATCATAGATATTTGATAGTTAACCACTTATGTATCTGTCATTAAAATTTCAAGCTAACCTATAATATGTACACATTGGGGAAAATATAGAGCTTGATTCATCTAATAGCATTTTTTACTATACAGAGCTTTCTTTGCCTTTCCTAGACAATTACATTTCCAGATATTTAGAGGCTTCTCTGAAAAGAAGAAAGCCAAAAGGAATAAACAAGGCACAGCTTTTGGTTTTGTATTTTGCACAGTTGCTGTATTTTTCATTTGGATTAGATTCTTGAAAATATTTGTTGCATTAAATTTAACTCTTTCAGTTAATGTCTTGGTAAAATACCTACATGATTTTTTTTTTAATCCTAATCAACAAACCCATAAAGACTTGTTCTAGGACATATATGAACATGCAGGGATAAAGAATGTGTACCCTGCCCTCAAGGAACATTTAGTCCAATCAAAGACATCTTTTGAACTATACACTAAAAAACAACAATCATAATCCAGTGAGCTTGAGACATACATAAATAACACAGCTACAAGCCAGATAAACAATTTGTCCACAAATTTGGTTCTACTGATTTTTGAAGTTGAGAACTAATGCATCTCAGTGGGGTAATATGGCCAACAGGATATCATCCAAGGTCTTCTGTTTAACTTTCATGAATATCTTTAAGGGAGTAAGGACATTTTTGTTGTTTTTGTTTGTTTGTTTGTTTGTTTTGTTTTTTCTGATTTTCTTCTTCACTTCTGGTAGAATTCAGAAAGGACAACAGGAGTTTTAACTTCTATTATCACTTCAAATTTGGGCTTTTAGGAGGAATCTTAGTAATGAGGATAGTAAAAGCACAAAATGTTGAAAAAGTCTACATACCTGATACTATGAAGCCTTAATGTAGGATTTCAACTACCTTCGAAGCATCTCTTATGTGAAAGCATGGTGCATTTCAATCTTTTTAGAATTTGACAGTTTCTGTTACATGTGACAGACTTTAATACTTATTAGGGCTGCATTTGAAATAAGTACTTTATGTTAGGTATGTAACACAGAATCTAAAATGATTTCATTGTCTTTGCCCTAGAGGGGGTCAGTGAAAACATAATTATTGTGATATAGAGAGCTGGTAGCCATTTTTTTAATGTTTTGGTAAAAGATTTTATTAAATTGTTCCAATTATATCATTAGAGATAGGCTAAGGTATGCTATAAATATAAGAATACCAAAATCTCAGTGACTCAATACAATAAATGTTCATCACTATAGTAAAGTTCACATGTGGTTTTAAGCAGCTGTTACCCAAATTCCACACTGAATACATTTGTGGGCAATTCCATTGTAATTTAATTCAGAAATGGAAAAATGGGTATTATTCAATGGCTCCTCTGCGCATAGGTTACTTAAATCAGGTCTACTTAATTTTCATTAAAAACAAAACAAAACAGCAAATCAAGGGACTATGTTTGGTTTCTAGGGGTGGGATATGCACTTCTACATAAACTGGAGAGAAAAACCCCCACAAATGTTGGTAAAAACTAGCAAATTTTATAATATCTGCTAGTCTGGGAGAGCAGACCAAACACAAATAAAGCTAGAACACTGAGACAAATGTTAGAAAAAATTCAGAGTTTTGGAATTTGCTTTTTGTTCTTGATTTTTTTAAAAGCAAATTTCAGAGAGAGAGAGAGAGAGTGAGAGAGAGACAGAGAGGGAGGGAGATAACATTAAGCTAGGATGTATCAGTGTGAAGAAATAAATGGAGATGAATTTAGATTTTTCTAAGGAAGATATTCTTGCATCTTGGAGCCTTCAGATTGGTAAAATAATAATAATAATAATAAAAAAGTCAGAAACCTGGGGTCACAACCTGGATGATTAAGAGACATTACCTTCACATTCAAACTTGCATTGAGTTGGGGGAAGCAGGTGTTTTAAGATAGATGACAGTGAGTAATAGACTTGAATTTTCATGCTTGTAACTATGACAAGAGAACAACATTGATGTTATTTATATTTATGTATGGAATTAATCAAGAGCTAACAGGGACTCCAAACATCTTGGAGCTAGAATTCTAATAGGAGGAACAGATAACATATATAAGGTAATTACATAATATTGTAGAAGGTGATAAGTGCTTTGGAAAAAAGCAGAAAATGTAATCAATGATAAGAGACATTAGCAGCATTGGGATACAGGCAAAGTTTAAATAGATCGAAGAGCTTAGGTATCTATAAAAAGATGACATTTGAGAAAAAACACAAAGCAGACAAAAGGGGTAGCCTTCTGAACATCAAGGAGAAGAGTGTGTTTGGCAATGCATAACAGATAACATGAAAGTAAACCCATCTTACTCAATGAGCATTACAACAACGATGGCAGTGTGACTAGAAGGGTTAGTAACTCATGAGAACTTAGAGCAAATATTGAGGCATATCACATAGCAGTTTGTTGGGTTTTGTAAGAACTTTGAATTTTTCCTAAAGTGAAGCGGGAGGCCATTGGTGGGTTATGAACAGAGGAACATGATCTGATTTGTTTTTCAAGAGAATCACTCTGATTCTTTTCAATTTTTACATAAAAGAATTAGAAGACTTGAGATAATCTCAAATTCCATATTTTGGCTGGAGTAACTCAAAGGTTAATTTACTATCCCCTTAGATAAAGATCACAGATATACATTTTGGGGGCTAGGGTATAGGCAGGGAAGAAGATATCTGGTGTTCATATGGATAAATTAGGTGGATGTGTTAATTAAGTCATTGTGTTACTAGAGAATAGACCCTTCTCTGTGTGGTGCCCAAGTTCTTGGTGCCTTGAACAAATAATTGAATGAGACACAGAAATACAGTGGTGAAAGAGCAGTTTACTAGAAATGAAAGTGCACCCCAAAGAGATAGGAGCGGGCCTAAGCACAAAGGAGTGTTTCAAAAGGCACTGACTAGCGAGGACTTGGAGTTTTTATTTCCTTCCCTTCTGGAATAGGCTACTCCTCTCTAGTTGTGGGGCTGTTTTATTGATACCTGTGATTGACAATGGCTAATGGTTATGGTAAACAAGGGAAAGTTTGGGCGCAGAGGAGAGGTCTTTAGGGCGGTTATTTCCTGTAGACTATGTTGGAGGTGCAGGAATGTTACCTGATGTATCTAAGCATCTCAGAGACCCAATTCCTGTCTCTAACTGCCTGCTTTAATGTCCCCCTTGAGAGACGTGATCCCTCAACGTGAAGTTGAGGGACAGGAGATCACCTCTTCTGTATCCGCTTCCTGCTGAATGTGTGGCCATTGTCCCTGCCTATCGGGGCTTCACAGGACTCTCACCATATCTGATCTTAGATGAGGGAAAGGGATCTCGAGATTCACCTGGAAGACCATGTTGACCTCTGTGGTCAGGATGCGCTGGAAGTCTTGGTGGGGCATCACTTGTATCCCAATGGCCCCTAGATGAGGAGAGAGAGGTTTTAGTTAATAGAGTTAAAAGTGTTGGCCCAAGAAGCCACAACTCAAAGCCACTGATGCAGGGTGACTGCATGATGAAAATTTGTTCAGCTTCATGAAGCCTGGTTTCTTCTACTTTAAGCAGTCATTCAGTTATTGTTCTCCCAGGAGCTCGGCCTGGAAAGAATGCTGTGCTGCAATGACCATAGTCAACAGACATTAATCACAAGCTTTAGGGTAATTATCTAAAGCAAGGGGGTAGGAGATTTCTATGATTCAGGCTAAAAACAATCTGTTGCCTAAGATTAAGAAACTGGTTTAAAAAATAATTAAGAAGCAGGGGGGTAGGAGCTAAGAAACTGGGGAAAAGAAAACTTAAAATCCCTATAGAAAAGAAAACAAGTATTTCAGTGGGGGCGCTACTTGTTTGGCCTATATCAATTGGATAGGCTTACTAGTCTGAGTTTGAGGAGAGAGGACACATGGAAGATTTGTATTTGGTATATTGGCAAAAAGATAATATTTAAGGTCTTGAGACTGAATCAGACCATGAAAAAATTACTACAGATAAAAAGGAGGAAATGGGGGAAAAAG
Organism: Hipposideros armiger; assembly: GCF_001890085.2. Lineage (NCBI taxonomy): Eukaryota > Metazoa > Chordata > Mammalia > Chiroptera > Hipposideridae > Hipposideros > Hipposideros armiger. The sequence goes on along the minus strand of NW_017731835.1, from coordinate 561,654 downwards.
AATTAGCTTTAGAGCACTACAATTTTAAAATATAAGAGTGAGGAGAAAAATAACTGAAAAGGAGATTGCTCTGGAGTGAACAATGAGTAGGACGAAAACCATTAAATTGTGGTGTCCTGGATGTGGAGTGAAGGAAGTTTTGTCAAATGAGAGTGCTGACTTAACCAGACTACAAGGACTGAGGGAATAGCCCTCAAAGACTGTCCTTGTAACAGAGTGAACTTTTAGGTCTCTCTTTGATTCCATCATGTTTAAGCCTGCTGTGTTCCCATGGCCTTTAGGATAATAGCTTCTGACCATTAAAGGAATTCTGCTTGGGGCTGGAGTTTTACAAAGACAGCCCCCTCCTATTTTCCCCTCCCTTGACATAAAAGAAATCTGAACTCTGTAGTTTGGTAAGATGGATTTGATAACCAATAGGACTCCCATCTTCTCGGTTGGCACCTGACGTTTTGAGTTTTGGCCTTTAGAAGCATTGGGCACACAGACATTGAACTGGTAACATCATCACTTTTCATGTCAACTGTAAACACAGAAGTTTCTTCAAACCACCTTCAGGTATGATAATTCACGAGGAGAATTCACAGAGCTCACTGAAAGCCATTATACTCACAGTCATGGCTTATTACAGGAAAAGAAGACAATAAAGTTAGCCAAGAGAGAAGAGATAAATTGTGCTAAGTCTGGGACAGTTCCACATGTGAAATTTCCCTTGTCCTCAGGACACATTACTGTCCTGGCACTGATGGATAACAATACCCATAGAGTATTTCCATATAGGAAGCTCTCCAAGAGTCAGAGTCTGTGGCTTTTTGGGGGGCGGGAATCATTGTAGAATGTCTGACTGATTTTCCACATGTTTGAACTCAGTCTTGAGCCTCACATTCTCTGGCAATTGAGTTGATATCATGGGCCCACCATAAATTATCTTGTTAGCATATATTATCAGGTATTATCCCAGAGGCCCTATGGAGAATAACAAAGCCATTCTATCACTCAGGGAATTCCAAAAGTTTAGTGGTTATTTCCCAGGAGCAAGAGACAAAAGCCAGACCTCTCTTTGGCAAGGCCAAATTGTTTGCCATACATGGATTAACTGGTTATATCAAATGCTCTGGAAAGGTCACATAAGTAATGAAGAAAAATAGCATTTTTCTATACTGATAGTAAGGATCCTCTAGGGAGCAAATGTTGATGATGTATAATCATCAGGACTGGGGAGAATTTCTGGAGCAAATTCTTTGAGTATATAAGATAAGATGGGATCTAACCCAGAAGCAGAAATATAACTCACCCAAGTTAAGGTAAAAGACAGTGAGTGGCTCAGATACTGAAAGATAAATTGTTGTGGTAGAAGCCTGTAGAAATTCTTTTCTAAGAACTGTAATCTTTTTCACTGGAATATGAAACAAAGTCATCAGATAAGATTGGGAATAGGAGAGAAAATATTGACTATTAAAAAAAAAAGGACGTAGTGTGGATAAGACTCCTAGGAGTACAGGAGAATTGATGGATTCAAAAGTGTATAGTATGATTTCCTCCAACAATTAAGGTTCGCTTGAAGCTAGTCATCATACATTTAAATGCATCTATTCATTGCAGTTTTTAGGTTTTGTCCTAGCCAAATTCAGATACATGATGCAGGTATGGAATAGGCAGAGACTGTGACTTACTGGAAATGAGATTTTGTCAAGTTGGTAGAAATGTTTCATCATTTGGCTAATTCTCTCACGTACCCCAAATTTATCATTTACATTTACTCTTACTTAGCATCCAGGGATGTTGGGCATCACTAGGGCACTGTTTGCACCTGACTTCAAATTGAAGCACAACCAATGAGAGGCTCTTAGAGGAGATTAGAAAATAGGATGATTTCTTTGTATTCCACATTTCTTTCTACTCCTCTGTAATGTCAATCATGGCAGTATCAATATCTGTCATGGTTTTAATCCCCAGTGGAACAGCTATGCTCTTGGCTTTTGTTGCTTCAGTCTTATGACTTAATGTCTTTCTGTAATTGGTAGGTCCTGGATGTCTCAAGTCCCTTAGCTGGTTCTATTAATACTTCTGACAACTATAAATACACTGTCCATGAAGAACCTTGAACCATGTGAGTCGGAGTTTGTTTCTGTCAATGTGCTCATATTTCATATGAGTATGATATAGCAAGGGCCTTTATGGTATACTCAAAGAAAGGATTATAATAATTGCCCATGAAGTATATTAAGTGAATATTTGTTATATCGCTATCATGGTTGCAGATTTTGAATTTGAAAGGAATTTTTGAAAAAATATCTTAGTACTCTATTATCTCACAAATGTAGTAATTAAGGCCCAGGGAGTTTGGTTTGCTTCTTAGTTTTTGTTGATTTTTTTATTTGACAAAAGTCTCAGACCACCTAAATGACAGAAATAGGACTAGATTTAATGTCTCCTGATACTTAGTCCACAGTGTGTGTATATATCTTGTTTGTGTTGAAGTATCCCCTGCTTCTTCATCAAAGGACAGAAATATATTATCTTAGTTATAACTGCAGAGTAATATTCATGACAAGAAACCATCAGGTAATAAAGAAGAGTTCAGGGGCCAGCCGAGTGGGTGTTGGTTGGGAGTTGGCTTGGGACACTAACTCTGGGCAACAGGGCCCCGGTTCGGATCCCACATGAGACTGCCGGTGACCGCTGGGCCTTCTGCAGCTGGGATGGTAGACAGCGGCTCGACCTGGAGCTGGGCTGCAGTGGGTCTCCAGTGGTGGTGTGGGCTGCAGTGGGCCACCATGGGCAGCCATCCAATAGCCGGCGAGCTGTTGCCTCACCCAAGAAGAGCACAATGATGGTGCCAACATAGGCCAGTGAGGTAACGTCCTCCACAGCTGGACTGAGGAGCAGGAGTAGAGTGGCTTGTCTGTTTCCCTTTCTCAGTTCCCCAACTCTGTCCCCTTCCTCCAATTCCCCAATAAAATCTTAAAAAAAAAATGTAGAGTTCAGGGTTGATTCAGTTTATTTTGGGCTCTTTTTAAACAATAGATTCATGCTCAATGTTTTCAGCTCTGTGGAAATGGGTCAATAATATTCATGGTTGATAAATGTATATCTTGATCTTAGATATAAAAAAATTAAAGGTCCGTATAAAGTCATAAATTCATAAATCATTTCTGACATTTGATTAGCTACTTAAGAGACTGCAAAAATTCAATACATATCCATTTTTTTCATCTAAAATTCATTTGCCTAGTATTGAGAACTTAAGTAAATATAAAATTCTTCTATAATATTTGCAACAATAAAATATATTTTATTTATTTATTTATTTATTTATTTATTTATTTATTTATTTATTTATATAACTTATTGGGGTGACATTGTTTAATAAGTTTATATCGGTTTCAAGTGAACAGTTGTATAATACGTCATCTATATATTGCATTGTGTGTTCATACCTAAAGTCAAATCTCCTTCCGTCACCATATATATGACCCCCTTTACCTTCTTTTATTTCCCCTATCCCTTATACCCAATTAACCAATAAGCTGTTGACTGTGTCTATGAGTTTTTGCATGATTGTTCATCTTGTCCATTTGTTGTTTTCAGTTTTATACCCATCCAACATATGAGTGAAATCATATGGTTCTCAACTTTTTCTGATGTATGTCACTTAGCATGATAATCTCAAGATCCATCCATGTTGTCACAAATGGAGTACTTCAACTTTTCTTATGGCTGAGTAATATTCCATTTTATATATATATATATATATATATATATATATATATATATATATATATATA
>NW_017731835.1:539704-557791 GCF_001890085.2 Hipposideros armiger | reverse complement strand
ATATATATATATATATATATATATATATATATATATATATATATATACACACCATATCTTCTTTATTCAATCATCTACTGAAGGACACTTCAGTGGCTTCCATATCTTGGCCACCATGAATAATGCTATAATGAATATAGAGGTACATATATCTTTACAGATAAATATTTTCAGATTTTTTTGGATAGATACTCAGAAGAGAGATTGCTGGGTGGTATGGTAATTTTATTCTTAATTTTCTGAGGAAGCTCCATGCTGTTTTCCATCGTGGCTGTACCAGTTTACAATCCCACCAGCCTCTCCAACACTTGTTATTACTTGTCTTGTTGATAATAGCCATTGTAACATGTGTGAGGTGGTATCTCATCGTGGGTTTGATTTGAATTTCTGTAATAGCTAGTGAAGTTGAGCATCTTTTCATATCTCTGTTGGCCGTTTGTGTGTCTTTTGGGGAGAAGTGTCTGGTCAGGTCTTCTGCCCATTTTTTAATTGGATTGTTTGCTGTTGAGTTGTAGGAGTTCTTTATGTATTTTGGATATTAGCCCCTTATTGGAGGTATTGTTTGTAAACATCTTCTCCCATTTGGTTGGCTGCCTCTATGTTTTGTTGATAATTTCTTTTGGTGAACGTCGCCTCTTTCATTTCTGGCTTTGTTTATTTGTGTTTATTATGCTGTGCAGAAACGTTTTAGTTTGATATAGTCTCATTCATTTATTTTTATATTTACTTCCCTTGATTTGGAGTTAATTTTGATATATAGTAACATATAGAAGTCTATTTGCTTTCTTTTGCATGTGGCTTTCCAATTTTCCCAACATCATTTATTGAAGAGACATTGTTATCTCTCCTTTGCATGCTTTTAGCCTTTTGTCAAAAAAAAAAATATATATATATACACACACACATATGGTTTATTTCTGGATTCTCAACTCTATTCTATTGGTCTGTATGTCTGTTTGTCTGTAAATATCATGCTGTTTTGATTATTGTTATTTTGTGATATAATTTGAGTGCAAAGAGTATACCTCCAGCCTTATTCTTTTCTCTCAGGATTGCTTTGGCTATTTGAGAAGTGTTGTAATTTCATATAAATCTGATGTTTTTTATTCTATTTCTTCAAAAAATGCTATGGAGATTGCATTAAATCTGTATATTGCTTTGGGTAATATGGCCATTTTAATTATGTTGATTCTTCTAGTCCATGAAAATGGAATATATTTCCATTTCTTTGTGTCTTCTTCAATTTATTTTAATAATGTCTTGTAATTTTCAGTGTAAGTTTATTCCTAGGTATTTTATTCTCTTTTTTTTGCCATTGCAAAATTAATTTTTTTTCATTTATTTTTTTAAAATTTTATTGTGAGTATATAGGAACACAATGGATTTTTTATGTTGATATTTGTATCCTTCAACTTTACTGTATTTGTTTATTGTTTCTAGTACCTTTTTAGTGGAGTTTTTAGGGTTTTCTATATAACAAATGATGTCATCTGCAAAAAGTGACAATTTGCCTTCTTCATTCCCAATTTTGATGCATTTTATTTCTTTCCCTTGCCTGATTGCCTCTGGCTAGGACTTCAGATTCTATGTTTCATAATAGTAGTGAGAGAGGACATCTTTGTCTTGTTCCTGATCTTATAGCAAAAGCTTTCAGTTTTTTTACCATTAAGTATGATATTAGCTGAGAGTTTGTCTTATGTAGCCTTTATTATGTTGAGATATTTTTTCTATACCCATTTTTATTAAGGGTATTAACCATAAATTGATGTTGTACCTTCTCAAATTCTTCTTCTGCATCTGTTGATATAATCATATGCTTTTTAGACTTCTTTTTTACGTGGTGTATCACATTGATTGATTTGAACTATCCTTGAGCCCCTGGAATGATCACCACTTGGTTGTGATGTATAATCTTTTTAATGTATTGTTGTATTTGATATGTTAGTATTTTGTTTATAATTTTTGCATCTGCATTAATAAAATGATCTACAGTTTTCTTTTCTGTGTGTTGTCTTTACTAGGTTTTGGTATCAGGTTAATGATGGCTGTATAAAGTAACTTATGAAATACTGCCTCTTATTCAATTTTTTGGAAGAGTTTAAGGAAGACAGGTATTAAATCCTCTTTGAATGTTTTGTAGAATTTACTAGTGAAGCCATCTGGTCCTGGGCTTTTGCTTTTGGGGGAGATATTTTACTATTGTTTCAATATCCTTGCTGTTGATCCATTTATTTAGATTTTCCAGTTCTTCATTATTTAGGCTAGGAATAGTATATATCTCTAAGAACTTGTCCATTTCTTCAAGGTTATTGAATTTGGTAGCATATAATCCTTCATATTATTCTAGTGTGATTCTTTTATTTCTGTGATATGTGTGGTAGTTTCAACTTTTTCATTTCTGGTTTTGTTTATTTGTGTCTTTTCTCTTTCTACCTTAGTGAACCCAGCCAGTGGTTTGCCAACTTTATTAGTCTTTTCAAGGAACCAGCTCTTTGTGGCATTAATTTTTGTATTGTCTTTTTCTTCTCTATTTCATTTAGTTCTCCTCTAATTTTTACTATTTCCTTCCTTCTGCTGAATTTGAGTTTCATTTTTTCTTCTCTTTCTAGTTCTTTAAGATGTAATGTTAGTTGCTTATTTTGGATATTTCTTGTTACTTGAGATAGGACTGTAATGATATAATTTCCTTTCTTAATACTTTTGCTGCATCCCAATAATTTTGATAGGATGTATTTTCATTCTCTTTTGTTTCTATGTATATTTTGATCTCTCCTCTTATTTCTTCTTTGACCCAGTCATTCTTTAATAGCATGTCATTTGATTTCCATGTATTTGTGGGGTTTCCTGCTTTTTTAAGTTGATCTCCAATTTCAAAGCATTGTGACCAAAGAATATGCTTGGTATGATTTCTACCTTTTTAAATTTGCCGAGGATAGTTTTATGTCCCAATATATGGTCTATCCTTGAGAATTTTCCATGTGCACTGGAAAAGATTGTATAGTCTGGTGTTCTAAGATGAAAGGCTCTGCCAATGTTAATTATGTCCATTTGGCCTAATGTATTATTTGAGGCTAATATTTCCTTATTGATTTTCTGTTGGAAGATCTATCCATAGCTGTCAATGGTGTATTTAGGTCCTCTATTATAATTGTGTGTTTGTCAGTTTCTCTTTAGTTCTGATAGTAGTTGCTTTATATATTTTGGTGCTCCCCATTGGGAACATATATCAAAGGTGCCAAAAAATGTATACACATGACTTGTGTTCATTTTTTGTTATCAGTATATATTGAATACATATATATATATTTTTAATGCAGATTTTACTTTCTTAAAGTGTGTATACATTTTTGGCACCCTCTGTATATTAATAAGTGTTATGTCTTCTTGTTGTATTGTCTCCTTTATCATTATGAAGTGTCCATCTTTGTCTCTTGTTACCTTTTTTATCCTGAAGTCTGTTTCATCAGATTTAAGTATAGTTACACCTGCTATTTTCTGGATGCTATTTGCTTGGAGTTTTTCAGCCTTTCACTTTGAGTCTATATTTGTCCTTGTAGATGAAATGTGTCCCTTGAAGGTAGCATATAGTTGGTTTTGTTTTTTGATCCAGGCTGCTACTCTGCCTTTTTATTGGTGAGATCAGTCCATTTATATTTAGGGTGATTATTGATATATGAAGGTTTTCTATAGCCATCTCATGTTTTGTTCTCCAGTAGCTCAGTGTCTGTAATGTTTCTTTGCCTTTGTGTTTCTGTCTGTTATTTTAGTTTTGGTGGTATTCTATGACTTTTTCCCCCCTTTGTTTCCTCTTTTTTTTATTTTCTGTGTCTCAGTTCTGGATTTTTCTTTTTTTTGAGTGGTTACCATTAAGTTTATATAAAAGAAAGTTCCATATATACATAGTCATTTTTCTTCTTCATGCATCTTGCTTCCATTCCTCTGCAAATTCAGACTTTTTCCCTCCCCTTTTATGTTTATGTTGTCACAAATTATCCCTACTTATTGCTATGAGTTCATTTCTGTGAGTTCCAATTGCAGTGGCAATTGTCTTTTCTTTTTCTTTTTTATGTTTGTATCTCCTTTGTTACATTTAAGTGTGTAGTTCTGTATTCTGAATAGGGGTTGCCATTTCCTACTTCTATCTGTTAGTCATCTTACTCATAGTTTTGTATTCTTTTGTCTTTTGTTTCTGGTAAAATAATCCCTTTCAGTATTTCTTATAACACAGGCCTTGTGGTGGAAAATTCCCTCAGCTTCTGTATATCTGGAAGGATCTTTATTATTCCTTTATGTCTAAAGGATGACTTTGTTGTACATATTATTCTTGGGTCATAATTTCTCTCTTTCAATAGTTTGAATATTTGATTCCACTGCCTCCTGGCTTGTAGAGTTTCTGCTGAAAAACCTGATGATAATCTAATGGGATTTCCTTCATAGGTAACTGTCTTCTTTTCCCTAGCTGCCTTGAGAATTCTGTCTTTGTCATTAATTTTTGACAGTTTTAATATAATGTGCCTTGTAGAAGACCTTTTTGGATTGAGATAATTAGGTGTTCTGTTAGCGTCTTGTATTCAAGGATCCACTTCTTTCCATAGGCTTGGGAAGTTCCTGTTGACTATTTGTTTGAATAGGCTCTATGTTCCCTTCTCCCTCTCTTTTCCTTCTGGTTTATCCATTATTTTTATATTGCTCTTTCTGATGGAGTCAGATAGTTCTTGTAGAGTTCTTTGATTTCTTTTTATTCTTGTCTCCCTCTTCTTCCATCTTTGTCATTTCCAGATATCTATCTTTGATATCACTAAATCTTTCCTCCATCTGGTCAGCTCTATTTCCTAAACTTGCTATTTGAGCCTTCATCTCTTTTATTGAGTTCTTCAGGTCCAGCATTTCTATTGGGTTCCATGTTTTTAAATTCCAATCTCTCCAGCAAAGTATTTACTTTGTTTGTTAATTTTATTTCTGATGTCATTAAACTGCTTAGCCTATTTTTCTTGCATCGCATTTAGTTTTTGCAGAACTGCAATCTTGAATTCTTTGTAATTTAAGTCACATATTTCCTTGTCTTTCACTTCATTTTCTGGAGATTTTTTTTTTCATTTTCTCTCTGAGCTTCTTTGTTACCTGGCTGTTCATAGTGTTTGATGGATTATATCTCACACATTTACGGGAATGAGCTCTGCAAGTCAATACAAAGAGGTCTTTCTTTTGTTTCCCTGTAGGTGGAGTTGGAGCATCTTATTGTCTCTTGCCGTGTTCAAGCTTCTCTCAGTGGAAGATTCCCTGAGGAGGTAGGCATCTCCTCTGTGACCAGGTTGCCTTGGTCTCAGGGCGACACCCTCATGGAAGAATGTGGTGCGTGATCAGAATCTGAACCCCTGACATCCCAGTGCTTCCCCTGTTGCCAGTTGCAGTGCTGTGCTGCCTAAGCTTGTCCTAGGTGGCCCCCCTGGAATAAACCATGAAAAGCGGGATCGAGGTAGGCTGGGAGAGGCTACTGATGTGTTTGTGGCTTTGTTCTCCAAGTAATGATGACTCTCAGCCCACTGCTGCCTCACCTTTATATCTCCACCCTTGTCCCTGGGACTAGCTGCAGTGTGTATCTGTCTCTCAGGAGCTGTCTCCCGAGGTCTCAGGACTGTCAATATTCTGCTCTTCAATCCAACATTGCTATAGTTTTGTATGGGGTCTGCTGCTAGCTCTGGGAGGATGTGAGGAGATGGCCAGATTCCGTGGTTTTGCTTTCTGCCTGGCAGTGGGAGCTGCAAGACCACAGCTGTGGCACTTTTGTAGTCAGTCTTTGCCCCAAGGTCTCTGCCCATCACTGGGCTCTGTCTTATTATATGCTGACCCCTCAAGGAGGAATGCTCAGGCCACAGAGAGTGCACCTGCAGCCAGATTTCTCTCCTGAGACCTGCATTGAGCTCCGGGCTGCGTCCACAGTCCCCATCACTGCACTTCTCCCTTCCTTCCTCTCCTGTTCGCCCTGATTTGCCCACCTTCTGAGGTTTTGATGTGTAAATGTTTCAGACATATTTGCATGTTTTGCATGGAATCCTTTGTTGATTATAGCTATTCAGTTTGTTGTAACTTCAAGAGGGACCCCTCATGCTGTCATGTTTCTGACATCACTCTCCAAAAAAATATTTTAAACTGGGTTACTATAGTTACAGATGCAATTTTCTTATTTAAAAACTGTTAAGTCTGAGCTACCTTTACAGCTTATTTTTATTGAATGTTTTTTTTCTTTCTCTTCAGGTTCCAGGTAACCAATTTAATTGTGAGAGGAATAAATTTTAGATACAGAGTGCTTATTTATCTCAGATAAAAGACAGTATTGAAACAGACAAAAGAAATAAATATTGCCTGATAAAGTCTAACTACCAACTACTTTTCAGTTAGTGGTCAAACTATGTCCTACAAAACTAAAAATGATGTGTAAGCTACTTTATATATTACTACATTGCTTCTATTCATAGCTGCCATAATATGCAAAGGACTGAAATGAATGCACATTAGTGGAACACCAAATGTAAATGAACCTAATTTGAAACTAGGAGAAACAAAATTGTGGAGAGTTAATTGCTTTGTTTATGTACGGTGATTGGAATAGGACCTCTTACTCAAGGTCATGCCATAGCTTGGGATTTTTATGAGGTTTTTTTGTTTGTTTTTTGTTTGAAATCTGTACACTTGAGTTTAAATAGAAGGAGTAGAGTAACCTAACGACGTTCTGGCTTGGTGAGTAAACACCAAGGACTCACAATGTGGATATTATCCTGGTGAATTGATTACAGTATATAGTTTGAAATTCAACTTTTCAGACACTATGTTATAGTCTTATTTATTCAGCGATTATAACATCTAATAAAAATAGAAGAATATCTCTAGAAGAGTTTGAAATATATGTATGTAATATATATGTTGTATTGTTCCCCTCTTCCCATTCATATGTTGAAGATCTAAATCCCAACACATCAGAATGTGACTGTATTTACAGATAGTTTTTAAAGAGGTAATTAAGTTAGAATGAGTTCTTTAGGATGGGACCATAATCCAATGGGACTGGTTCGCTTATAAGGAGAGACTCCAGGAACTCTTGTGCAGAGTGAAAGGCCATGTGAGACACAGTGAGAAAGCAGCCATCTGCAAGACAAGGAGAGAGACCTCAGGAGAAACCAAACCTGTTCACACCTTGATCTTGGGCTTCTAGCCTGTGGAACTGATAAAATAAAGTTCTGTTATTTAAGCCACCCAGTCTGTGGGATTCTGTTATGGTAGCCCTAGCAACTTAAAACATGTATTTTAACTATTATGAAATGAGATATATAAATATGAAATGAACCAGATTTTATATCGTCTAACCATCACTTTTTTCCATTACAGAAACATACACAGGTGGCAAAAAAATGAGTGGAAAACAGGCTTTTAGTTACATAGTTAAACAACAAAGATTTTATACTAGGAGAGTTCAGTTTAGGACTCATAAACCTAGGTCCAACAGCTATGCAACTTGCTAATGATCTTTAGGAAATGAAAATATTAAATATCTTAGACAGATGTTCTTACTAAATATACTCAAATTAAGCAACTACTGTATCTCACTATTGTTTTCCTTTTCCTTTAGTGTATATGTTTTTGTAGGCCTTAGTTTGGATGCATGTGAAAATGGGCTTTGGTGGATTCCCTAATACTTTTAATGGGCAAAATAAAAAGATTTCCTTTGGATCTAGTTTTATCCTGTAACAAATGCTCAAAAGTAAAAGTAACAACTTAGGTCTTTTTTTTTTTAATTTTTCACAACAGAGGACTCTTTTACTAGGCAATTCCATATACATCTTATTGTTTATTATTGTATTGCATGACAGCCCTTGACTGCAAAATTTAAGCTTCTCACTAGAAGATAAGGAGGCGATGATTATTCAGTGCTTTGGATAGTCAGTGGACAGACTGGGTCAGCCAATCCATAAAACAACATAGCCTGTAAAAACCTGACCTAATGTGTCTAATCTCCCCAAGACAGACATTCTTGCAAATAGGACCCATTGATTTCTTTGCCAAGGGTAAACTCTCCCATCAAAATTCTCTCTGGATGCAGCTCATTCTACATTTTATAGTGGTTTTCCTCTATTCTTCATTTTTGATAAACTCCCCCTCCCCACCTCTTAGGATTAATATTTTCTATCTTTAAGTATGTAAATATGTTTAGTTAGCTTATAGTCTGCTGTTACTGGGGTAAGAAGTCATCTGCTTTGTTAGATTTAAGGTCAATTATTGCTACTGAGACTTTGTGTGTTGATTAGGGTTACCTCCCATAAGACTGCCTCTCTAAGTGTGAAGACTGCCTATAGACTGTGAAGTGTGAAGACTTTACCTACTTGCAATCTAACAAGTGAGCGCCACAGTTTTAACGGAGCTGCAGAGTATACAAAATTCCTGGTCAGAGGCTGAGGACAATTTATTTCTGACAACAAAAGCAGTAGCCAGAGTATCAGCACTTTTTTGCACTAGTTCCTCAAGCAATTTCGAAGTGACACAAGAGAGCCAGGGGACAACTGCACAGGCCATGGGTTTGTTTTAGGAGAAAATGCTGAGCTTAGGGGACTGAAATATTTCATAACGGTAAGTAAGCATGACTTTTTTTTTTTTTGGAGTGAGTCACTCTAACTTTCAAGGTTATTTGCAATAAAAAATGTTTGTCCAGCTCATAAGGGCAGTAAAAGCCATGCTCACAGGACTTGAAGCAACGCAGATGGGTAAATGTATCCTAATATAAGAGATGACCCCTTCTCAACTTGGTATCTTAAAGAGTTGCTAGCAAGTGAGAATCTATTAAGAGAAGAAATTCTTATATTATCAAGGCTCAATTAAATCAAATATATATTTCTTACTGTTTATAAGTATATTGTTTAATCTTCTGAGAGTAGAAGGAAAATAACTCTTCAGGAAAGGAAAGGGAACTAACAAAATATACAAAATGTCTAAGGACAATTATTTATTTTCCATAAGTGCTATCCTTAATTTACTGTACAAATACATGATCTTGTGCATAGAATACTTTTCATTTATTGTTTTACAATTCAATAAAATGACAAGCTAAATGAAATTCTACCGAAGAGCTAGATGCAATAAACATTATAAAATAGAATCTAACCTTTATATACCATATAACTGGAAAATAAAAATATTTAAATAGAAGAATGTGCTATTATATAAAATTACAAAAGCAAAATAATGCATGTTGCTTTAATAGACATATCTCAATTAAATACTTTATTTGAAGAGAACACTTTATAATTAAGTTAAAAATCTGAATAATGGCTTAATTTATGAAGCCAAACTAGGTAAAAAAGGTAACTCTGACATAGATGAATAGCACTGGGTCTTCGCATTGCACCCCTCAATCAAGGTTGCACAAATGTCCATCAAGAACTGTAAAACGTCTGCAATTTGTCCTTGATTGCAAGATAACAAGTTAGACTGCATTTTTTATATGCTGGCAAAAGTCAAGAGACCCCTGGATCTGAAACCAAGAACTCTGTTAATCATGCCACAACAGGAAGTGAGAGCTTCATGATATTGTTGGTTCCTTTTGCCCCTTGTAGAAAAAAGAATTCATTCAGCAGGCCTAGGCTTTTCAAGCACATCCCCAAGGAAAAGCTATTTACATGGTCCTTGCTTGCCTGCTGGGAACAGAGCACTTGGAACCTTCTTTCTGATAAGTGTCTCTATGCTTGAGGTCTTGAGCCATGCTCAAGCACTAGTATGTACAGATAGTTTGCTCATAGCAATGTGATTTGTTGTGAACATCTGCTTTTTGTTCAAGGGCCTGGAGCTTGAATGACTGAGTGCAGTCAACCAGGCAGGACACCCCTTCCTGACTAACCTCCAACTTAAACTCTGCACATCTAAGCTCAGATGAGCTTCTCTGGTTGGCAACGCTGCATGCATTGCCACATAACACTGCTGGGGAAAATAAGAGTGCCCACTGCCCCTCCGCTGGGAGGGGAGGGTCTGCTTTTCTCCAGACATTTCCACCTGCGGCTTCTCCCTTTGTTCATTCTATTCTGTGTCTTTTACCTATAATAAACTATAACAATGAACATAACAACTTCTGAGTCCTGTGAATCCTTCTAGAAAATCATAGATGTTGAGAGTGGTCTTGGGAACTCCTGACACATACCTCAGATCCCATGGTGATAACGCAAAGTAGCCCACCTTAGGTTGTGCAGAATGAGTCTATCACAGGTGAGGGATACTGAGTTTAAGAGACTGCGTTTATTTAAAGGGGCTAAAGCAATTCTGTCCAACCATTGCCCTGAAGCAATGCATGGTTTTATTATCTTGTTGAGAAAACAAATCTGCCCTTTGTTTTTGAGAACTACTATTTCCAAGGCTGTGTGCTATTCAAATGTCTTCAAAAAGGAGAGTCTAGAAAAGAGCTGTGATAGCCTGTGAGAAACACATCATAAAGTAACCATAATCATCTCTTCTTGATTTGTGCAGTGGCTGTGACTTTCTTATAACCAATATAATGTGGCAAAGGTGATGGGACATTACTTCTTTTATTGGATGAGATTTTTACAATACAAATGCAATGTATATATGTTATATATCATGTTATGCATCATGCACTGCACATTATTTATTAAATGATTTAATATGCTTCTATGAGTATAATATATATCTATTATATTTACACAGTACATATACTTATATGACATATAATTATTACTGTACATATTATATTATATTATATTATATGTTATATGCTATATGATACATTATATATCTAGATCTAAATCTAGATATATCTAGATATAGATATAAAACTGGATCTTGATAGCATGTTCCTAAGATAAACTTTCCTGCTGGCCTTGAAGAATCCAGCTGCCATGTTATAGATGACCTATTGAGACATCCACATGGCAAGTAACTATTGATGTCCTTGGGATCCTGAGGAGAAGCTCCAGCCCAGTAAGAACCTGAGAGCCCTCCTTCATACACGGCAGGAAATGAAATCTGCAACAACCTGAGTGAGCTGAGAAGCAGTCATTCCCAGCTGAACACAAGGACAGCAGCCTGGCCAACCTTGATAGTTACTTTGTCAAACTCTGAGCAGAGGACTGTCCTTGTACTTCTGACCCACAGAAAATTAGTGATAATAAATGTATGTTCCTTTAAGCTGCAAATCTGTGGTAATTTTTTACACAGAAAGAGATAACTAAAACAATGAATACTTTTGTCAGAAGAGACTCAAAAACACCAGAGCCCATGAAGTGGGCTCTCCCAATGTTGAACTAAGGCACTCTCAACTATGCATGATATAAAAGTAAATAACTTTCCTCATTAAATAATGAACCATCAAGTCAACAAGACAATTGAAAAGAGGACTCTAAGGGTACAGTGATTTTTTTTTCTTTTTTTCCACAGAAATGTTGTAACGCCTCTTTTTTTGTTATGATAGTGCATAATATAAAAATGAATGAAACCTGGATAATGACTTAAAGAGTTTCGTAACAGCAGTAAAATACTAACTTGCAATAATATCACCCCATTTTTGTTGGGAAGCAAGTCTCAGCACCACACATAATTAAATATGTTCCCCGTATGCAATTGTATAATATGCCCAATTCAATCTTTTTTTCCAGAAAATGTGATGTACTGAGTACATGTAACAAAATAAAAAAATTCTTATTTTTCTTAGCATCAAAATTTTCAGATACTCTTCCACCCCATCCCCATAATAAAATATGTTGGTGGTGATGTCACTCTTGAGATACTCAGAACCCAGTGCATAGTCAATTGAAAGCTTTCCTAGAACCCTGGGTTTTGCCAATAATTATGCAACCTTTGCTTTGCTCCAAGGCATATGCAAAATGAAAGATAGGTTGTTAGTTGGGAGGGGGTGGGAATGAAGGAGAGGGGAAGGGATGAGACAATACAAATTGGTAATTGCAATATGGCCTCAGGGATAGAGAAAGATAGTTCGAGGAATACAATCAATAACGTTGTAAACATTTCTTAGGGGGCGAGATGGACCAATGCCCTTTTGGGGAGTCCACTTCATAGTTGATGTAGAGGCCTGACCACCGCATTGTATTTCTGAAACTGATGTTGAATAATACTGTATGTCAACTATAATTATATATACATATAACCTCGGGACACGGAGTAGAGTGCGGGAACGGATTCAATGGAATTGCAATAAATAAGCATGATATCGGGGGTGGGAGGGCAGTGGATGGGGGGAGGGGGTTGTTACTTTGTGAGGGTGAAAAGGGTAACTATTGCATTGTTCTGTACACCTGAAACTAACAATAAAAAAAAAAAGATAGCATTGACTTATTTAGGAAGGAAGAGCAACTTTAGATGCTATTTGTGGACAGGGAAAGGGAAAGGTAGATAGTAATGTAGTGATGTAGCAGGTGGTCAGAGAGCATCTACTGAGAAAAGAACAGCTATTATATTTCTGTCTATGTATCTATCTAAACACCTTTTATCTATACTGTAATGTCATATACTGTACAAGGGGAATTATTTTCCATGAATTCCTTGACATTTCAACAGAATCTACAATTCTGGGTATGATTTTTTTGAGATTATTTTCAGTCATCAAATCTTAGCAAAAATAGATTACTTCTAAGGGCTACTTTCACAAGGTCAGGACAGAGTGAATAAAAAACAAGGGTTCCATTGGGAGCCAACTTAAATTTGAACTAAAATTATAATGTACTTTTAAATTTACATGCCTATCTCTTGTGAGATAAACCATGAACTTCTTTTGAATTATTTAGGGTAATATGTACATGTGTTATTCATGTATGTATGTCCTGCACTTGACAAAACTCTCTGTATTGTGACAGGCATACAACAAGCACAGCAATATTTTTTTTTCTTTTTTAACAATTAGATATATGAGAACTTTATACCTGACTTCCAATAGAAGCAGTGTGGCCAGAGGTTAACTAAAGGCTAGTTGTTGTGCTTTATATACATTGACTTTCATGGGTTTTCTTTCATTTTTATAAATCTTATTTATAAATACTTAACACATTGAATGATTTAGCTATCATGTTTTATTAACTATAACTAATTTCACAAAGAAAAAAGCACAAAACAAATGTCTATGTCTGATATCTTGACAAACGATGTAATATTGTTTTGATTCATTTAAAACAAGTATATTATCATGTGGGAGAAAGGAAATAATAGCTTACTGAAGTCTGATTGGTATCAGTTCTAAAATATATAAGTCAACAAAAATGTAATTGACACAAAATCCCCTGTCGGTGATGTTATTGGATTAATTTTTAAATTTTGAAAACAGTATTCACATTAAATACAGTTTTTCAGAAAATAATCACAGATTTATAATTTACTGTATTTATATTTGCAACCAAAACAGAATTATACTTTAACTACTTAGTTGAGAGCAGTGTTTGTCCTCAAAGAAACAGCAAGACAACGTACATATCTGCATAGAAAGCCCATTGCTTGGATGTTCACTCGAGGGATAGAAAACTTAGATTCTTTATGATAGCCATGATATAAAACAATAAACTTTTATTTTAATTGGGAATTTCTGAGTATCGTCTTACTAACATGTAAGCATATTAAGCATTAGAGTTTGACTGAGGTTTAAAAATTGAGTGAACGTGTAAACTTGTATGAATGAATTACATGTTATATTATAAATTATAAAAATATGTTATTTAATAAATTATACATTAGATTGTATTATGTATTCTAAATTATACATAACTTTGTACAAATATGAATTACATATGTATTTCTCTTTGCTAGTGTTGAATACTGATCACAGATGACTATCACTTCTACATGGCATAAATCCATATAAGATATGTGCGGAAAGGTTTCAAGCTATAAAACACATTAATTCTCCATTTAGAAATTGAAGATTTTAAACCAGTTTATATTATGTAAACAATTTATAATAGAACAGACACAAAATTTAAAAAAGTAATATTTGTATAAATAAAATATGGAATAGTTTATTAGTCCTTATGTTAGTCACAATAGTGTTGCAAATCACTTAAAACCATGAAAAGCATCTTGAGGAAAAATGGGTTTTCATTAAAAAAAAAATTGGGATTTAAGTCTAATGGAAGCATCAGAACAACTCCAGGCACCTCAGGAAAAAGATGTCTGAACTAGAAAGCTCACATAAAATTTTAACACCAGGATACCCTATCTATATTTCAAATCCAGCCATTGCATGCATTTCAAGTCTGATTAAGTGATCTAAAAAAATTAGGAACATTAGCTGAGTAAAATAGACAATTGGATTATTCCACTGGGTGTATCAAGTTTCTGTTTGTGTGTGTGTGTGTCGTTGCTTTTTATATGTTTTTTAAGTTTTTGCCATATAGATAATAAAAACATTCCAGAATTTACTTCTTTCTGTACAGATACATTGGCATAATAAACCGTTTAATTTTTCTTTTGAGAAACACAGAAATGGCAGCTAAGTGTGTTCCTAAGCAGATTAACTAAAATGTTTTAATAAAATTCAATAAAAACTAAAATTTATTAGCCCTGAAAATTTATGACAATGATGGTTAAAATCCCTTTTGGTTTAGCTAATTATATTTTAGAAGACATTCTAAATAATTATTATAATTTCAGGGAATCTTAAAAAAATTGAAGTTAACTATAGATAAATCCCCTAATTATACAGATGAGGAAGCTGATCCTCATAGAAATAAAACGATTTGACCTTTGTTATCCAGCTAGTTAATAAAAGAGATATGAACATGGGATGTATTGTTTGGCTAGGGATATATATATATATATATATATATATATATATATATATATGTATATATATATCCTTATGGGGTGCCAAAAAAATGTATACAAGTGGACACTTTGGTCAACATTGCTCAAGCAGTAGTTCGCCATAATCAGAAGTGTCTGGACACTGATCATAACCACTCTGAGTAATTCTTGTAATCGTCGAAGTCAAACGTGACTTGTATTCATCTATTGTTATCGGTATATATTGAGTATTACAATTTTCATAGTTTTTTTTCCTTTCTTAAAATGTGTATACATTTTTTGGCACCCTCAGTATATGTACATACATTCATATCTTCAACTCTAGCAGTTTACTTTACATTTCAATATTTACATATACAGGTATCTACACAGTGCTAATATGCTATTTAGAATGTTCAATTTAAAGACCATTTCAATATATTTATCATTTTCTATCCCTTCCAAATCTATTTCATATTTATCTATTTACCTATCTATCGATCACCTATCTATGATTTCTGCCATCTTATTAGACAAATACTAAGAGATGTAGTGCAATCATATAGATTAAAATTTTTAAATATAAAAATAGAAGAATTGAGAGAACTATTAGTTTATCTTATTCAGTTGGGTTTTTAAATCTTTAAAAAATTCTTTTAAAATTTCTTTATATGACCCCGACCCTCCCTCAGAAACCTTGGCCCCAGCCATATGCCAGAGTCTTAAGCCGACCCCTGAATGAGGGGTAAGGTCAGATTACAGAGGTGCTTCTACTCCCAGGGGGTTGAGCAGCTCCGCATGAGAAGAGGCTGCTGAGTGTGAGCCTACCTACCTACCCGCCCTCACCTCTCCTGCACAGCTTGGGAGGCAGGGCAACTTCAGCTGCTGAGTCACTCGGAGCCCCGCCCCCCTTTTCCCTGCACCTGAAATCTCACACCTCCCAACATCCTACAGCAGAAAGAGAGCCAGAAGACGCAGATTGAGACTTCTGGCTGCACAGCACTCAGCGTGCCTCAGGGCAGGCGAGAGCAGAAACGGCATTGACTTTGTGAAAACTACCAATCACACCTCATAACCCCACTCATTTACAATAGACCTGCATTGCCGGGGTCACTCTATGCACCAGGTGGCCAGCTCAGCCTCCACAAGATGTAGAGGAGTTTGTGTATAGCAGAGGACAACCTGGAGAGAACTTGGTGGACTTTAGACAAGACTGGCACTGGTTGTTTTTTTGTTGTTTGTTTGGAGTGTTTTTTGTTGTTGTTTTGGGTTTCTTGGGTGTTTGGGGTTTTTATTTGGTTGCTTGTTTTGGTTGTTTTGGGTTTTTTTTTCTCTTTCATTATTATCATTTTTACTTTTTAATATAGACATATATATAGGTGTATATATGTGGATATATATATATATCCATATATGTCAGTGTGTAGACATATATTTTTTTTCTCTTGCTTTCTTTCATTTCTTCTCTCTCTCTCTCTCTCTCTCTCTCTCTCTCTCTCTCTCTCTCCCTTCTTTTCTTCTTTTTTTCCACTGCTCTACTTTTCCTCCCTTTTTCCATTTTTCTGCAATTGTTTTTTGGGGGTGTTGCTATTTTGTTTCTCGTGTTTATTTTATTTTTTATTTTATTATATTTTATTTTATCTTGCTTTGTTTTTTGTTCTTTTTGTTGTTGTTTGTTTTCTTCATTTGTATGTTTGATATTTCTGTACATGTTGAGTGTAGGTTGTTGGTTGTATTTTACTTGTGAGAGTATTTAGTTTCCTTTGGTGGCTGTTGTGGTTGTGCTTATTCATCTGTTTTGCTCTAAAATCACTTTGCCACAAGGCCCAGCCAAAGAAGCACAATAATTATCACACCCAGAGGCCAACTTTAGATAAAACCAGAGCATTACAGGGTTTGACCTACAAGAGTCACACCCAAAGGGAAATCACTACAGGCACAAGAGCCCATAGGGGACAAGCCTCATTGGAGGGGTCAACCCTCACACAGCAGCTCATAAACTATGGACACAGTGAACCCTCACAGCTAGTTAGCCTGGGAGTCAATCCCACCTACTGACAAGCCAAAACCAATCAAAGCTCAACTTCAACAGGAGAAGACATACAACACAAAGAACACCTCTGGTACACACACACACAGGAGAAAAGGGAGACTGAGTAATTCAAATATAAAGGACACATACCACATAAGTCCACCCAGAAAACTCAGAAAAGACTGAGAGACCTAGGGGATCTACCTATTACATCAAAGCAAGCACAAATAGTAAACCAGAATGGGAAAACAAAGAAACACATCCCAAATAAAAAAAACAGAAGAAACCTCCTGAATCAGTGGAACTAGAGGAAATAGAGGTAAACAACCTATCGGAAACAGAGTTCAGAACACTGATTATTAGAATGCTCAAGGAAATTAATGACACTACAAAGAAGGATAGAGAAACTATGAAAAACAACCAGCTAACATTAAATAATTCAATTACTGAATTAAATAGCAAAGTTGATGAAATTACTAGCAGATTGGATGAAGCAAAGTATCGAATCAGTGACTCAGAAGACAAGATAGCAGAGATCTTCCAAGTGGAACAACAAAAAGAAAAAAAGAATAAAAAATATTGAAAATAGTTTAAGAGAGCTGGGCGGCAATATTGAAAGCAACAATATGCACATCATAGGAATACCAGAAGGAGAAGAGAGGGAGCAAGGGATCGAGAACATATTTGAAGTAATAATGTCTGAAAACTTCCCTAATCTGGCTAAGGAAATTGACATACACCAGGAAGTGCAGAGAGTCCAACTAAGATGATCCCAAACAAGCCCACACCAAGACACATTATAGTGAAAATGGCAAGGTTTAAAGACAAAGACAGAATCCTAAAGGCAGCAATGGACAGGCAGCAAGTTACTTATAAGGGCACCCCCATAAGAATATCAGCCAACTTTTCTACAGAAACTTGGCAGGCCAGAAGGGAGTGGCAGGAGGTCTTCACATGTTAGGCCACCAAAACAGTCTCAATAAATTCCCAATGCTATGAAACTAGTAATCAATTACAAGAAGAAATCCAGAAAGCACATAAATACATGGAGGCTGAATAACATGCTACTAAATAGTGAGTGGGTAAAAAATGAGATCAAGGAAGAAATCAAAAGCTCTCTTGAGACAAACGAAAATGAAAACACCACGACCCAAAATCTCTGGAATGCAGTGAAAGCAAACTTTTTTTTTTTTTTAAGATTTTTATTGGGGAATTGGGGGAAGGGGAACAGACAAGTTGCTGTCGTTTTGTTCTTCAATCTAGTTGTGGAAGATGTT